>NC_065529.1:26841709-27019142 GCF_006386435.1 Epinephelus moara
TTGTGTTTATAGACTTTACAAACATCGGATTAGTCCAAACGGTGATACATTGATGTGAAAAATGTGATATATAGGCTATATANAACTCTGAAATTGTATCCGCCCATCTAAACACAAAATCAGGGAGAAAGACATCAGTCTTTAGTTAAGCAAAGCGTCTAAAGACTGACTTGTGAGTCTACTTGACAGATGTCATAAAGTAACCCTAAAAAAAGAATATGACACATATGAACACAATGGCTTGTCAGGCACTGATTAAAACAGAAAAACACAAAACATATAAAGGAATGAAAGGAGGGATGCTCATGATAATAAAAATATGCACTGACACAACATTGTGCTGCATTATCAGGCACAAACTGAGATTAATTACCAACACTGAAGATGCTTCTCTATTTAATTTTCTTCTTGGAAACACAGTAGCTACATTATCCACTTTTTTTTCCTATCAGAATAATATTCACCCTTCAAACATCTGTGAAAATGAACCGGTAAGTGATACTCTATTACACTAACAGATTTTAGGACTGGAGGCAAAGATTACAGCATAGAATATTTCTAATCCTTTTGAACCAGCAGTAAAGTTACTCGGTCTTCTTTGTGTTTGTGCCTCAGGCAGAAATCCGTCTGAGGACCACTCATCCTCCCTCAGTCCTCCACCTGTCTGTTTATTGCTTCAGTCAGCACCACAGCATCATCTGTACGTGTGTGTGTGTGTGTGTGTGTGTGTGTGTGTGTGTGTGTGTTTACACAGGGATAAGACAGGTAGACGTATGAGGATCGCTCTCACACTGCAGTACAGAGCCTGACAGAGATGGAGCTTAAAGTGTGTGCACAATTTACACAACACACACACCTGCACACACAAGCAAATAAACGTTTAATCAATATGACAATAGAGTGTTGTACTGCTACTTTTACTTAGGTTAAACATAAATTTGTATGAATTCCCTCTGTATCAGGTGCAGTGATCACAATGTTTATCATCTAGGTTCATGTTTTCGTTTGGTATTTAACCAGCCTCAAATTTTCGGGCAGCATTTCTTCATCCTGAGTTCTTCACAGTGGCAGTTCATCGGTCTTTGGTTTACAGAGCTACATCAGTTTGGAAAACCCAAAATCTGTCAGATGAAGGTCCTGAATGGTATGTTGACTTCTTTCATTTGCTTTTTATAGTCTTCATCAAACATCTTTGATTGCTCAGGTGTTAAATGGTTTCTCCAATCACCTACCTCACCTGTAAAATGCAGAACAGAAAACAACAGTGTTAGATATATAATCAATCACTATAGGCTACAGGTTCCGGTATTGAGTATCATGATATTAAACCTGATACAAGATTTTGGTGTTGTGACAACATAGGAAGGGGTGCAACTAACGATTACTTCCCTTACTCATTAATCTGCCAGTTATTTTCTTGATTTATTAATTACATTATATTACATTACGTTAAAGGATATTTGCACTATTTCCACCTTAATTTTGAATCCTATCCTAATATTGATTTTTTTAATCAGTATCTTGCTTCTGAACAGGAAAAGGAGCAGACTGATGCACCTTTTCTCATGAAGGGGGAGATGGACTGATCAAAAACAGTTGCTGGTATGAAGGAGTAGTTGGCCATTGGGTTCTCCTTCATGTTCTTAAAGGACGTGAGCTCCACAATCTGGCTGATGACCTCATCAGAGACTGACAAATCCAGGTACCTCATGACGCGCTCCACTTCACGCCGAGGATTCTGGGGGGTGACATATTATGGTAAGAGTATGTACAACATTCTTTGGTAATACTGAGTCCAAATGTTTTTTGTACCTCTTTCATGTCCTCATAGAAGAGGTAAAGGATATTCCTCTTCTCTCTCTCCAGCCAGTAACCTTTCACATGGTCATACCAGGAGCCCCACGACACTGTAGTGACAGAATTCACTGAGTATCTTTCATGGTAACATTACTTCCAGTTCAGTACAAGGTTCATGTGTGTGTTTAAAGAGTCCTATCATATGTTTTAATAATGTTCCATCCATTTTCATCCACTTATCCAGGGCCGGGCCGAGGGGCAGCAGGCCAAGCAAAGCACCCCAGACATCCCTCCCCCCAGCAATGCCTTCCAGCCCCTCTCCCCCTGGGGGACCCCAAGGCGTTCCCAGGCCAGATGAGATACGTAATCCCTCCAGCGTGTTCTGGGTCTACCCCAGGGCCTCCTATCAGTGGGAGGCGCCCAGGAGGCATCCTGATCAGATGCCCGAACCACCTCAACTGACCCTTTTCAACGTGAAAGAGCAGCGGCTCTGCTCTGAGCTCCCTACAGCTGTCAGAGCTCCTCACCCTAAGGCTGAGCCCCGCCCCCTACTGAGGAAACTCGTTTCGGCCACTTGTATCTGTGATCTCATTCTTTCAGTGACTACTCAGAGCTCATGACCATAGGTGAGGGTTAAGATGTAGATGGACCAGTAAATCGAAAGCTTCGCCTTCCAGCTCAGCTCTCTCTTCACCACGATGGTCCGGCACACTGCCTGCATCACTGCAGAAGCCACACCAAACTGACGATCCATCGAACGCTCCATTCTACCCTCACTTGTGAACGAGGCCTCGACATACTTGAACTCCCTCACTTGCGGCAGTAAATCTCTCCCAATCATAAAATCATTGCCTCAGATTTGGAGGTGCTGACTCCCATCCTGACTGCTTCACACTCAGCTGCAAACCGTCCCAGTGCATGCTAGAGGTTATGGCATGATGAAGCAGAGATGCATTTCTGAGGTCCTCAAACATGTTTAGATTTGTTAAAATACATATGAACCTCTGGCTGGTGGTGTGGGTAAACGTTCCGGTGTAATTAGTTGGAAGCTTTTTACAAAAAGAAATAACTAGTTTGAATAAAGGTGAAATGACCCCCAGGAATGTGATTTAATCTACTTACACTCTCCTTGCATGAACTTGGACATGAAGCTCTCCCAGGGCCCTGGCTCAGGCTGGGTGAGACACATACGGTCAAAGTAGTAGTAGCTCACCATGTTGTCTTTGGCATTGCGTGCCATGTAGATAGCCTTCACACACAATCAGGGACATATAACAAGAAAATGACAACAACGACGCCAACAATGGGTAACCTAATGAAGCAGTTGTAGGCATTATGTGCATTGTATCATTAACCTTTTACCCTGTTAACATGCATTTATTGTTCAGTTTGAACCAATGAAGTTCACTGCAGGGTTGTGCTCTCACTTGAATCTGATAGTTTGGGTCTTACCTTGCACTTGTTTTCCCAAAAACCAGGAGGCACCAACTGAAAAGGAAGATGTGTCTTGATAATTCTTGGAGGATCCATGTTCTTCAGATGATCAAGACCTGAAACAAAATTCAGGGAAAAGGATCCTTGCATATGAAAACTGTGACACAAAACTTTTGTTCCACACTATCTCAGAATCCATCTTTTACTTAAGTTACAAAAGTCCCACTAATTCATTTTCTGTAACTGCTAATCCTGTTAGGGGTTGCGGGGGGGCTGGAGCCTATCCCAGCTGACAATGGACAAGAGGTGGGGTACACCCGGAACAGGACGCCAGACTATCACAGGGCTGACACGCACAAACAGACAACCATTCAAACCAAAGTTTTTGTAAATGAGGTAGTGAGAATGCTAAAGTTGCTCTGTGTCTGAAGCCTGCTAAATAACCATTACTGTATATTATGTGCTCCCTAGTGGCCAAAAATCAACTGACACAGCTTTGAAATCTAATTGGCAAAAATACGCCAATCACACCAAGGCTCGTCACCTCAGATTTAATCCAGAGAGTTAAATTCCCCAGATTATAAAGCAGCACTTCTCTAGCAGGATTTCAGTTTTGTCTTCATTTAACTTTAAGAAATTATTGCTCATCCATTTCTTTATTGCCAAAAGACAGGTAGTAATGGAGTTTATGGCTGCAGCATCATTTGGTTCAGCAGATGTACAGTTGCATGTCATCCGCATAACTATGGAAACAAACATTGTGTTCTCTAATAATGTCACCAAGTGGAAGCATGTGCAGTGAGAGCATGTACATTGACTTGTTGTGTTTTTTTGCCACCAGCAGATACTGCATTCTTTACATGTTTGAGCCTGTCACTCAGGCTCTTTGGGTATTTTTGGCATGAGGGAAATGTTTATGGGTTCAGAACTTATTGACTCAGATTAAGGCAGGATAAACAAGCCCTTATGAAAACATTTCTCTGAAGTTGCATTTGTGAATTGTGACATGGCAGAGTTAGACCTAGTTGGAGGATGTAGCCCTATTAGGAAATAATAGCTTTTATTTTTAGCAAAGTTTTAGCAAAAGTTTCTTGACACAAAGTACACATGAAGACTTAGTTAAAACTGTAAATAGACATTCAAACATAACCACGTACGTTTATACACACCTGAGGGTAAGGTTGGGAGGGAGAAGAGCTCTAGGAAAGGACTGCGGACGGGTGTGGGAGCTCGTTTGCAGGCTTCAGTGTCTCCATTGTGAAGAAGCAGGTCCACTATCTCCTGGATCCATGTGGTCCCTTTTGTCCCAAAACCACAAATTAACACTGAGTTGAATGAATATGATACTTTCCATGTATTGAATCGTTTGAAATCTCATCTCATCGAATCATATGAAATCTCATCGTACACCTAGAGCAAGATAACCATCACATTAACTCAAACACATTAACACAAGAATGTCTATAAAAACATGTCCTATTGGAAATTGATTTGGCACTTAGACCCGAGGTGAAATACCTGCTTTGGGGTAGGAGGCGATGAGGAGGTCTGAAGGGTCAGGACGGAAAGTCCAGATGGAGTCCCAGTTGTTGGCAATCAAGTTCCGGAGAGGAACTCCTCTGACTGGGATGAGAGGGAAGCGATTGTTGGAGTCAGTCATCTTCTGCATGGCTTCGCTGTAGGACAGGTCTTTTTCCTTCTCTGACTGATGTTGTCAGAGGCTTTCGTTGAGAAAACCAAAAACCAGAAGGTAAAATTTGACTGTAAAATAGCTCAGGCAAAGCTGGTGCGGTGGTTCCTCCTGAGGTCCCATTCTCAGCAGCTCCTCTCTCAACTGTTTCTTGGTCCTTTGTCACACATTCACATTTGATTTGCCTTTGTGCTTCACAAATTGCAGTTGTCTGCTTGCTCGGTCACTACATAAACATCCCTGTTAATCTTGAACTATCTCATCCTTGTTTCTTTATTTGCTGGCCAGGAACCTAGTGTTCTGTCTCATCTTAATTTCTACTAGTTTTCAGAATAAATCCCCTCAACATCTGAAAACAATCCTTCTTCAACACCCAACTGGCACCCAAGTGTATGTATGCAGTGCTATGTTGTTACTTTAAGGACATCGCTGTATTTATTTTAGGACATCTTCAGAAAGAATATAATATTTGTGCTGTTTTAATTTTTCTATAAGATTATAAAAAGAAGTCACAATAACAATTTCTAGAATGATATTTACTTTAAGACAGGGGTCTTCAATGTTTTTCACACTAAGGACTCCAAGCTCAAAGAAAGATGAAGCAATGACCCCCTACTACATATATTGAATGAAACTGAGTTGCATGCGAGAGAATTCTCTGAATATCTTTTGGTCTTCTCATTTGTGCTTGCCTGCAGCTGCTGTCAGCAGCAGTTGTAGCATAGCCAGGTGCATTAGCCTCACCCTCTGCTCTTTTGTGGGTGGTTTCTGAGGTGGACGGTGTGTCAGTCTCTTGCTCGAAAAGTTACAAAACAATTCAGAATGTCCATACACCAATATGTTTCAATTGTACTTAACTGTTAGCTAACTTGTTCACCTGGCCGTTATGGACCTGTGATGCACAGTGATATAACGTTAGCTTGCTCACATGATTGTACAAGGATTCATGGGTAACAGTTAGCTTATCATTAATGGGGTGTACTGTTAATTATTATTAGTAGTAGTATGATTACTATTATTATTATTTTAATAGGTCGATTTATTTTCAGATATATTTTAATTTAAAATTTAACAAACAACTTGAATTAAAACTTCAATTTACCCTTCAATAAGTCCCACCCTTCGAACGCAGACTGGCCAGTCATAGCGTAGCATAGGCCAGCTCTGACAAGGGTCCGACAACAACACAGCTGTGCTCCAAAGACCTTCATACAATCGTTTCAGATTTCCTTCATTTATCAGGCTGGTTTTGTGGATTTGGAGCTAAACATTGTGGCTGGGCACAAGTATTTATGATACTTGTTATCTGGAGAGGTTGACAGGAGAAATCAGTGTCTATCAAGTTCCAAAAAAAAAATAAAAAATGAAAAGTGTAGGGTTAGCCAGCTAGCTACCAAAGGTATGGCCTACTGAATGTATACACATGCTGCTGTTGTAGCACCGAATAAAGGGGGCCAAGGGCCAGTTAATAAACAAGCATTAATAGTATTTATCAGTACATATAATCAATCACTTGCCTTTCAACTTTTTGACTTTTGCTGTCCTTACTCATCTTTGCCATCAGGAACATCTGGTTGCAGCAGCACTGCACAGGTGCCCTTTTTTTGATAACAAGCTTTGTTTTGATGCTTTTTATGCACTTTGGCACCTTGTTCACATTCACGTACAAATAAAAATCCCAGTTTGAATCTGTTTATTTTCATTGTGAACTAGAAAATGGTCACAGGGCCACCTAACACCCTATCCAGGGCCAGATTTGGCCCACAGGCCTAAGTTGAGTTTCACTGCACTACAGGAACCAGTGAAGGGAAACAGGGAGACTTTGTTGATTTTCAACCAGCTGTGTGTCATCGCAGTGTGTGCAGATCAGTGTTTTTGTCTTCCCTTGGAGATCCCTGACTGTCTGCTGGCGGCTGGTTGCACATGGCAAAGCCAAACAACATTAATCTGCACACACTGCAATGACACACAGCTGGTTGAATATCAGCCAAGTTTCATTTTATTGTCTTCTGTCTCGATTACCAGTGATGTGGTGGTTCACTTTTACATTGTGATCTGTAGCCTATAGTTTGGCTTTAGCTTCTGAGTGTCTTTACCGTTGTGACCTGTTTTTGCTGCTGAGTGAGTTTGACATCCTGGATATATCTTTCAAATGCATATTGTAGACCCCTCTGTCTGCTTCTCTCTGATATTGCCTTTTCGTGTTTCTAAAAATGTGATAATTGATAAAAATGTTCTTCAGGGAGTGCAGTTAGTTACAGTGTGGGCGTCATGCTAGCTTGACAGCTTCGTGAAGGGTCAACTAAATTATCAAACGATAATTTGGTGGCCCAGCTGAAGTAACTGAGGACCCCCTAAGAGTTGTTGACCCACTGGTGAAGACCCAGGCCTTAAGATATGACACAAAAGTAATACATATTTGCATATTTTTTGTGTAGCATATGGTTGCAATAAATATGTGTTGTTTGATTGTATCATAGCCAGTCAAAGTCAGTGATTTAACAGAATAAAGCTCTCCACATGCGTCTCTCGAGTAGTTGTGCAAAACACAACAAGTGCATACATCTTTCTCCACCTCATGTGTACAGAGATTAATAGTTACCCAAGATCCCAAATGTGTTTTCAACCATTAACTGTAGTCAAGAAACCTAAAGTTAAAGAGTTGCTGTTGAACGATCAGTTATTTTCCAGGGTTTCAGCAGGTATGGGAATGACTCACCAGCCACTATACAAATTAACAGGGGCTGGTTGGGGTACATTTGGTGTCTTCCAGGGACTGCTGTTAACCCAGGAAAATCTCTCCACACAAGAGATAACTGAGACCACCTCCTTCTCTCCCTTCACCAATCAACAACAAAAAAAGCCAAGAGAGACAATGAGACAATGACAGTGTTTTTTGTAGGTATACACTCATTCTGAATTTGATGCCTGCAACACATTTCAAAAAAGTTGGGACAGGAGCAACAAAAAACTGGGAATGCATACGTTTAAAATGACACATAAATAAGTGGAAATAAATATCCTCCATGCTTGCTTTAGTATGCTAACTGACTATACAGGGCAAAGAGTTCAGAGACACTCAACAGTTTGACGAACAGAGGGTTAGGCAAAATATCTACACAGGTTGGCTAATTTACACATGCATTTGTATATGAATGGTACACTCCATTTACTGCAGTGCACAGGGTCCCCCAAATCATGACAGTCCTGGAAGATATGTGACATTAGAAAAACTGTTTCCTAGACATGAAAATTGTTCTGAAAACTTTTGAATATGTTTTGGCTACTGTTTAAAATAGTTTTTATCAAAATCCCAAACATGCCTAATATTAAACGAAATATGTTCCTTGTATTTTTTTTTTTTTGGTATTATTAATATAAACCTAGTGCTGCGCTTTGTGACTGTTAAAATGACTGTTGAGGCAAATTTGTAGAGTGATTCTAGCAAATATACCAAATTTAATGTAAATCTGACTTGTAGCATAGGAGTGACTTTTCAAAGTTGATCGTTAGTTATTGCGCCCTCATCAGGCCAATTGAGGTCGTAACTGTTGAGCAGAATTTTGCCCCAACTTCCAATCATTGGTGAAAATTTCATGTGTTTACAATGTATCATATCACAGGAATTTGCAAAAACATTTTTTAGAAAAATATACCAGCAAAGACAGCAGCTGTAGGCCTTCGGGTTTGAAGCTCTAAAATGATAAGGTATGAAATCAGAACTGTTTCAAACATGTCATTATAATGTCATAATTTAAAAGAGGCTGTGAAAGTGAAGCATATTGTAGACATAATGAAACTGGTGTAACAGAGATGATGTTGATGGTGAAATCGGGTTTAATTAATAAGCTTTGTATTCTAGATGAACATGAACTCAATATAATAGAGTCCCCATGAGGTTAATGTTTCAGAGGATTATGTGATTAAAATGGTAGCTGCCTCTGGGCAGATACAACTAATTTATTAAAAAGCCACAGATGCTGAGATGCAACAGAGTTGACTGATAAATAAGTGGCTGTATTACCAAACAACAAATAAAGACCACCAACAAGACTCAATGAAATACATCCAACATGACCCAACTAAGGAGGGCCAACTCCTCAGTTTAACTCTCAGCAGTGGCCCCTGTGTCGAGACAAAATGAACACATTTTAGTCACAAAAGACAGACAACTCAGTGGAGAAAAGGAGGCATCCATGATGGATCAGAAATAGGAGGAGGAAAAGTCAAGACAGCAGCTCCTAGCAATCAACTTTCCTCACATCCGTCCCAGTGGTCTCACACCAAGTCTCACCTTCAACTCTGCCGACTCTCACATATCTGTTATATATGACGCCAACAATTCACATGAGACTGTGCTGTGAGTTGTTGGTGTGAATGATACCTCGAAGTTTCCAGTGAAGTCAGTGCTGATGCTTTATGGAAAATTGGAGAAGAGGAAGGAAACAGACAATCCTGCTGTCACTGACACTGGCTCACTGAGAATCTTTATAGCTATATACTTATACTTATTCTCTTCTTTATATTATTATATTAATTATATGAGAAACCTGATACCAGTCATATGTCTGTGCATAACAGACTGAACTAGAGCCCAGAGGACACTGCATGCACCAAGCAGCAACCTCCGAGATTGAAAAATGAAGCCAACAAGTGCCTAAACCTGCAGTTCTTTGAATGGCCACTTGAGCTTGGCTTCAAGAGTGAGTCAGTCCCCGTAGACCCCCATGTTAAAATGTCCAACTTCACAGCAGAAATAAACATGTTTACAGCCTGGTTCAAACATGGTTTTGGTCTCCACAGCTGATATCCCACTTCATGACAACTATTAGGGGGATACATTTTTATATAACTCACCCGTTTCATTTTATTAAGATGCAAAATTAAGGGTGGGGCTTTTTTGAGTGAAAGGCTGTCTGCTGATAGTGTCCTCTGGCCTGTACGCACTCCTGACTTGTCAAATACTACCTCTTTTTCAGTGACCTCTGTGTCAGAAACCAATGCACAGGGGCACCTTTCCCAGCACTATGATAAGCACCAGGCAGTGACAGTTGTTGATGCGGTGGGCAACAACCCAACTGGTTTTGTCAGTGGACGTCATTGTCAGACACCAGTGCACGGTGGCAACCTTTGCAGTGGCTGCTGGCAACTGCTGTAGTGTAAAGTATGAAAAAGTATGTGGTGGTGGATGGGTCAAACAAACTCTGGACTTCTACCTGGACGGCTGCTATTTGTTTCTTGTGTGAAACTGAAAGTCAACCATTGTGCGCTCGTATGTATAGCATGCTATAGTCACGTGACATGACTTAGAAGCAACCGTACTTATTTTAAGCCAAGCCTTGATAATTTTTCCTAAACCTAACCAGTAGCTACGTCCATTATTGTTTACAGTCTATGGCAACAGTTCTCTCCAGTTGGTCGCAGTCCAAAAGTGGGTCACAGGCCCAGGACTGCAAGTGACTCACAAATGTCTAACACACTTTATTTTGAGGTACACTGCATTTCCAGTACAGGGCTTTTATTTTGAAGTGTTGTTTCCTGCTGTAGAGTGAGTGACTAACGTACAGCCACTTGACAGAGACATCAAACTAGCTTGATGACATGGCAAAACTCAAGTATGACGCTGAATATATTAAACTGTGTGGACCTTGAACTAATGACTAAAGAGAAATCTGGATCCCGTGACTGGAGCAATTGGGAGCCACTGGTATGGTTTGCACAGGGGTCAGCAACCTAAGACGTGAAGTAATTTTCTGTGGTACATGAAAATACAAAAACTGTAGTATAATATTGACATATGTCACTACTTTGTTAAATATTACTACAATTAATTATTATTATTATTAGATTAAGCATATTTCCCCAAAAAAATTTCTTTAAATGAAAAACTTTGAGTGCAGGTGGCAGACTACAAGTAACTGCAAACATTTCACATTACATCTTTGATCAAAGTACTAAGTTATTCTGTTTTTCTATGTTTGCTGATGAGGAACAGAGACATTTATTTTGTGTGGTTCCTTGAGCAAAATAAAAATCTATCCAAACAAACAAATCAATGTAATGACACCAGTGGGAGCATTTTAGTCTGCTCCAACCCTTTTTCCTCTGTGAAGGTCATTACTGACACAAATACTGGGGATAATACTGCTTTACAGGCACAAAGATGAAATTACAAAAGAAACTGTGTGAACAGCATGAAAATAGTCCCACCCACTGCTGAGCACTTCAATAACCTCCCCAAAACTACTGGAATGAAGACAACAAATGAGAAGAAAACATGAAGAGCCCAGCAGGCTGGCGATAAACTCCAAACTGAGCAGATGTTTAAGACTAAAATACACAAGTGATTCAGAGAGCAGTGTGATACAGAAAGCCTGTATGAGCACTGAGAGAATGACCTCTATGACTCTTCCACACTGACCCGTGGACATAGTCACAGAGCTGCTGTTAATAGCGATGACAACCTGCCACTGCCACCATCTTGAGGCAGCACTATGCAAGAGTTGGACTGAATCCAAATGTCCAGACTTCACTGCACTTGCAGACTCGCGGACTTTGCAGGCATGTTCCTGGGAAGTCTGAGAGTACTTAGGGCTGTCCAAAGCTACAATTCAAACAGTCTACAGAGGGCCTAAAGCGGACTTCCACAGAGTCTGCTCAAGGTGCAGACTTTAGCTGACTACTGAATTAACTGACCACAATTAATTTCAATAAAGACATGACGTTTTAGGTTTTTTTCCAATATCTGAATGAAAAAACAGAATTTATGTGTATGTGAAACAGCTATTGTAGCCTATTAAAACAATACTTGTAATAATGTGTGGCCAGAAATAATATTCAACATCATGATACAGAAATATGTTGTCCTTATTTACAACATCTCTGTATGTGAATGTCTGCAGTCTATATGTTCTACAGAAATGTATTATGTTCATTCATAAAACAACCCTATACATAAGATGTATATCTTGTTATCTGCAGAGACAGATGAGCAGACAGAATATGACAGCGGTTTCAATGATTGTAATCATCGCTCAAATGTTTCCATGGCAATGAGTACAACAGTGTCAAGGGCTGACTATCAGCGGCTTGCGCTCTCAGCCCTTGCATATTTTACGTGATGGATGGTGAACTCGTCACAGTATGTACGACTGAAGTCCATGAGGGCTCAGTTTGCAAGTCCAGAGGGTGGACATTTGAATGTAGCCTTGATACTTTTTTTTATATTTGGTGCCCTTATGGCTGTCATAAATACAAATTGCACCTGCATGGCTGCAAACTGTTAATGCTTTCCTCATAGTGACCTAGTGTCGTGGCTGACAGGAAAACAACGACAATCCTACAGCAAAATGAACATCCCTGCCAACATTTGCAAAAGATTTTAAAGTTTTAAGCTGTTGCCTTATCTCTGTCATCCCTGTATCATGGAGTCTCATGGGCAGCTGTACATGTGCACTTGTTGACAAGGTGAAGGATCTGGAAACACGTCAGGAACCAAAGAGTCATGTCAGCTGGCAGGGTTCAGTAAAATTACAGGTTTTTATACAAATATGACTCAGCAGAATTTGTGTCCACAATTCAGTATCTGACCAAATGTCTCTCCTTCTGCTCCTGAGTTATGGCGTTGAATAATGGACGGAAAAGTGTTTTTGAAGAACACTGATGTCACAGTGAAGTTGACCTTTGACCTTTTGGGTATGAAATGTCATAAACAAGCAGTAACTGATCACAAACAAGTTTGTGATCAGTTTGAGCTATATGATTACCAATTAAACTTCTCTTAATGGTATTACTAAGGTCAGCTTAAAGTTTTGTTGCATCGTATTCCAAGTATATGGGGCACCGTGAAAACGGGCTGATCTTCCTAACATAGCCATGTCTGTGAGCAAGCAGGTACAGTTGCTACAAAGATTCCAAGAGAGCAGGGCTGAGAGATGAACAAATTCGAACAAATGCTGATACCTCCTCACTGAAAGAGCAGGAAAGCCAGTTTTTTGGTAAGTTAAGTAATGGTGTGTCCCATAACTTTCTTCGGTGATGGATCTTAAGGCTGAGTAATATGCCACATCTAAAGGTTTAAGAATGGAGCTGGAAGCCTGCCCATAAATAAGGTTCAAGAAAAATATGATACTAATACTAATATTAATTTAAAAAAAAAATAACACCCCTGTAGTCCAATATAGAGAGGAAAACAGCCTCAACATATCTTTTTCTAGTGAATAATGGGAAGCAAGATTTATTATTAAAAAAAAGCTTAATTTTGCTCTGAGCTTTGACAACAGTAGGTCAATATCGACTTTAAAAGTAACTAACTAAACTAAACTGCCAGTATTATGGTGTATAGTATGGTAGTGGTATTATTGAAAGAGCAAATTTCAAAACTACCATGATCAATATTTCTTTCATTTGAAAACAACCTCCATTTTGTCTTTGCACATAGGACCAGTTTCAGATTATGGAAGCGTTTTTGAAGGAGATTCAATGACAGCTGTAGATTTAGGGTGGCGTCATAAATAGAGTCCACACAGGAATAAAGGACGGTGTCGTCTGTGTAAAGACGGAAGTTACAATTTTACAATGAAGAGTTAATATTGATTATATAAATAGTGAATAAGAGAAGACAGACAGAACCCTGAGGGACTTCCTTTGTAATGGGGGAAAAGAGGACTGATAATTATCTATGTTGACACACTGCGACCTCAGAGAGATACATCTGAAACCACAGGCAGCTATCGTGCACAAACCCCAAAGAAGAAAGGCACCGTAAAAGCTGAGAGTGGTCAACTGTTTGTCATCATCTAAAGCTGAAACTTCTTTATGGTACTATGTTAATGATTTAAGAAGTCACAGAAATAGTGTTATGCTTAGGCCTGAGGCCAGACTAAAAGGGGGTTCTAATAATAATCATAGTTAATTTTTGTATAAATTCTTGAGTTATGGCCAAAAACATGTTAAGTGAGGTCACAGTGACCCCAGTGAAACCTTGCTGATGTGGTTAATTTGGCTGTTTTGGTTTTATGTTTTATCTTTGTAGATGATCTGGGTGCAGCCTGAGATATCACTGATGTTATCAATCTGTTTTTTCTTCAGTCTTCTACCCTTTTCTTTTTTCATGTTCGTCCTGTTTGTTTATGTTAAGACCCAGACAGGGATGTTTAAAGGGAAGGTGAGATAATAATCAATTATATGTTTTGTCTGAAAATTATCTGGGTGGAAAGGAGATAAGAGGAGGAAAGTGTGGGAGAGAGGATTGCTCTGTTTATTCAAGTCTCTTTCATCCCAAAAAAATATTCCAAAAAGATAAGATGAATGGGAGAAAACTACAACCTTAATGCAATAATCCTGAGTATTTTCCTTTGACTAAATGTCTGTTAAATCACTATCTTTCACCTAACTTGACAGTGATTGAGCCCATGGCCCACTGGTGAAAGCCTTTGCATTTTGCAATATTATGATCTGGGTGTCTGTGGAAACATTGCAGGAAAAATCAGAAGTTAGTGACACATCATCAATCACTCAACAGAGGTTGGTCCGCCAGAGAGGGTTAGTGAAGCAACATACTATTTTCTGGTCTCTGCTAGCATTGCAAATAAATGGTTACGGCCCAACAAATAAAGAAAAGAATGATGACTACAGACAATGAAGCTTAAAAAACAAGTGCCAACTGACTGAAGTCACACAGGCGACACTGTATCAAAAACAGACCTGCAATTACCGCTTATCGTAATAGCCAAAGAGAACGAAATGAAGTCTTTGAGATTGTAACTTTAAAGAGATTCCTCGTCAACAGTTTATTATACTACGGCTATGGCAGGTGTCTGTGGCATATCAGGACATCAGAGACATTCAATCAATAGTTTAATCACTGCTCCAAACCAGGGCAGGGCACAGAAAAGGGGGGTAGTTTAGCTTGTTTGATATGAGGCACTCTGAGTATTTTATTGATACTGATGTGTAGACACGAGCTCAATCTGTTGTCTACTAGATGCACATTTCACCTTCAGTCTGCAGCTTGACAGATGGAAACAAACAAATGAGGCTGTTCGCAAAAAACATTTTAAAATCAAACACCACACAGGACTCTTTCAGCAGTAGATAGCAACATGAGAAGTGTCTCACTAAAACTTGAGTCTCCTCTCAGACCTCTCAGTTCAGCTTCAGTTTGTGAACTTAAATCAGCTGAACGTCGGACAGGCAAACTGATGTCAACTAGTGACAAACCAAAAGATGCTTAATTTCTACTCTGACAGCTGCCACAGCAGCTTTGCAGGATGTGGGGGCATTTTATAATTTCACAGCTGAAAGCCCCATATTCACACAACTCCTACGGGTGCAATATTTTTACAAAATGTCAGTGAGTCCTCAGAGTCAGTGACTAATTCAGTGGCAATGGACCGACTTCACACTGTCATCATCAGTTCTCTGAAGAGCGTTGGTTAATTTGCACTAAAGACAAAGCACAGCTGAGGCTGATGGGAATGACACTTTTATGAACATTTGGTCGTAAAGGAAAGTATTGGACAAATTAAAATGCTGACCTTGATAAAAGTCAGGGATCACCAAAGTCATTACAGTTTTTACTGAAAGGAACATGAATATCTGCAAGTTTCTTGCCAATAAATTCAATAATTGTTAGGAAATTGCACTCAAAACTAAAAATGTCACCCTCATGGTGTCGCTGGAGGAAAATCAAAGCATCACTAAAAGTCAATAGACTTCATCCTCTGGGGACGATGAATGCCTGAACATAATTAATCCATCTATCAGATACTGAAATATTTCACAGACTAAGTGAAAACTTTGACCTGCTGGTGGCACTAAAGGGAACACTGAGGTTATTAGAGCCCTGTTTACACAGAGATCCCACAGTATGACCACAATAAAGATGCTGCATTATGCCTTAGCATGCTGTTTCAGTGTGCGATTTTAGACAGTATGCTGGTATTCCAGAATCAAAAGAGGTGTGATGTGCAACACAGTAGCGCAGGCCTCTAGTGTGACATATAACATATGCTTCTAGCAGCACTTTCTAAACAATAACAATGGCAGTAATGTGGCTATGACAATCTTTACTGTCCTTATTATATGGATGTAAATCTGCCTTCAGTGGTTCACACATCCAAAGGTCACACCCATCCCTTCCTGCTGGCTGTCCCTTTTACACGGGCATTGATCCAGTGCAGTTACTACCTCTGCTGCCTGCTTAAAGATGAGACAACTCTGTCCCCTCAATTTGCAATTGTATCTTTTATAAAGAACAGTGAGACCTTCTTGAAGAGGTGGTCTCGGTCCGGTTACAAACAAACTCTGGTGCAGTTTGTTTGTGGTGAGACCTGCATAGTTGTCCCCCCATTGTGACATTAGAACATGTCACATTTATCTTGTAACTGTACGCTTCTTCAACGTTTTGTTAACTTCCTGGATTTTTCCTGGATGGAAATTCTGACCAATCAAAGTGCAGCTTTCTCACGCAAGGCATTTTATCTGGTCCGCTTGTAAATGCTGCCGTGAGAACACGAACCAACTCTAGGCAATTATGCGACTTTGTAACAAAAATAGTCCCTGAGCCGGACCAAAGCAAGTAAACTTGCTTCCTTTAAAAACATTTTTAGTTGTTGTTTGGTCCATTGACCACCTGTCTACCAAATGTCACAGAATATTCTGCTAAATGACAGATAAAATAAAAGGGCAGAAATAACAAACCTGCAGCAGAGGTAAAACAAACCTGAAGACTCAGAGACCAGTCAGACCCCTGAGCAAGGGTAAAGGTTTGGTTTGTAACATTAGGGGTTACACATATGATATGGGGGGTTAGTGGGAGGAAATTGTGAGCATCAAACAGATCATTTCCTGCATTCTGGTGATTTTTTTATGCACTCATGTGTGCTTTTCTGCAACAATTTATGGTTTGAATGTCTTTAATTTTGTCGGTAATGTTCTAAATATTGAGAGGGAACATGTCCCCTCCATCCCCCCTAAAATCTACACCTAAGCCCCTGAGAGCAATAAGCAGGGATTAGCATGTCCAATATACAGACACTGAGGTCAACTGATCCTTTACTTGTCTGAAACACTCTGATTGAGTGATTGATTGAGTGAAATAAGGTGTGTGACCATAATATTGACCTCACTGCTGTTATTCTTTTGCAGTCTTTCAGAAATCGATGGGGAAATGTGTTTGTATGGGTGCAGGGCACAACCATGGTAACCACTGGAACAGTGTGAGCTGCTGCTTTCTACAATGCAATCAAAAACCTGTGATGTTCTGCTACACCTGCAGATAGCTGATTGTTTCCCCTCTGTGGTCAGTCTGCTGTAGATTATAATGAAGCAGCAGTGAGACTAAAATCCCACAAAGAGTCCGTCCATCATTTCGAACACTTTGTGAAACTGAAGGCACATCAATCTTTCTTGTTTTTGAAGTCTTCGGCTTCAATCAGCAGAACAGCTGATGAGACATTTTGGGTTTGAGCGACTAAAAGCCTTATGATGCCAGGAAGAAGAAATGCTGCAACATTTAGTGTTTTGGCAGCAAAACAGTGTGTAGTTTGTGTTTTTCAATGAATGCTCAACAGTGTTACAGCTCATCACTGTAAAAAAAAAACCCATTCTGTACTGTTTTTTAATGTTTAAATTAAAATGCTTAAAACATTTTCCATCTTCTAGTAAGAATATAGTTTATACTGACATCATTACAAAACCAATTTGAAAAGACACGAAAACTTGGTCTATGCGATTCATCCATCACAGTGAATATCAACATCAAGCTTTTCTGTAGTTATTTTTTCAATGCATGATAATGTGATAATAAAACTGAGCGAGCAGACGAATGTTAAAACTGTGACCAAGAATAAAAGCCGAGCATATGGAACCATCTTGTGAAGGTTTTCAGTCACTGTTAATAGATTTTCATCCTGTAAAGAAATCATTTGAAACCAGTGGGCTGAACAATGCATTAAATTACCTAAAACCTTTTTAGCTTGTGACCTCTGGAGGGGGTCAATGCCTACTTGTCTACCCATTTACACAAATTGTATCTGTATGTTGAGTTCAACCACAGAGTGGTTTGCCCTCACTGTTTCATTTGAATAGTCCCAAAGAAGAAAAAACAACATCAGACTGAAGTTGCTCACAACAGGAAAAAGTAGATTATTGATCGACTTTTTCATTAAAACAACGTGAGTTTGTTTGGCTGCACTGTAAACAAACACACAGTTTTTGTCAGTTGTATTTTTGACAAAGTAGCTAAATCAACCACAACTGAAATCATAATCATACCATATCTGCTGCGGGTACACTACTGCAAGTGTTTACATTATTTAGCCTACACTGCTTTATGATGCTACATGCTAATGTCAGGGGAACACTTAAAAAAAACTACATTTTGTTTATTATTTCTGTTTTCAGATCATGTTACTGCTGAAATATGTCTGTTTAGAAGCTTTTATTGTTTTGGGTTTTTCTTTATTGTAAAAATGTGCCGCTATAGAGTGTGCCAGGGCTTACGTCAAAACCCGGAAGTTTAGCATAGTGCTGGTTCCCGGAAGAGAAAGTGAATGTGATTTTTGCATTGCGTTTTGGATTATGTCAGAACATAAGCTCTGTGGCTAACACAAGTTTATGATACTTACAGGTTTTGTTCAGCGAGATAATCTTCACATATGAACACCTTTCATACCGCATTTGAAGCTTAAATGCGATCGGCAGAAGTAAAAAGCTAACGTTAGGCTTTAACGGACTACATGACTACTCCACGGTCGCATGACTCTTGACATCACCGCCACTAAGCTTTCAACTGATTTCGGCCGCTTTATTTTAAAAACATTGTATAATGGGGAAATCAGACTGTTTAAGCTAAATAAGAAGCTGTAATGGCGGACTGCCAGCACTCTCGCCTGTTCGGGGGTGATGACCTTTACTGTCCCCGACAGGGTTTGTAGTCGTATTGAGCAACTTGTTAGCAACCACCTTTTTTCCGACACGTAAAAGCTTCAAAATTCACAAGTAGGGTATTTACTGACGTGTTTTATGTCGTAGAACAAAACCTGAAACTCGCTTAAGCTTTTCTTAACCACAGACCTTATTTGAGGCATTTTACCAAAATCCCATTCAAAAAACGTATTGACTTTTAGACGAGAGAACCGGAAGTGCTAAAAGCACTAACGGAGTTCCGGGTTTACTGGCACACTCTATTCTGTGGTTGAAAGTACACTGCTAATTTACACGTAGCTACGTGCTAACTTCAGGTAAACATGTAATCTTGGTTGCTGATGTTGTTAATTTCTCCCCAATTTCAGATCATATCCCTGCTAAAACATTCACAGTTGTGTTTATAAGCTTTCATTGGTGATTTTTCATGGTAGAAAGTGTCACTAAACTCTGTTACAGTTGTTGCTGTATTGACAGTGCAGAGACAAAATATGGAAGACCCAGAAATGCTGACCAAGCAGAGCAGACTGGGCTATAGCAGGAGGGGGGCTTAAAGAGAAAGGTGCTAAAAACAGAGCGTCTCAGACAAAGGGTGAGTATCAACACATTCTCAGTCCGACCTCGTCACATATCGACGTATTGTCATGGACTTTCCACGTCCAGATACAATGTGCAAGGTACCCTGGGTGCGTTGGTTGTTGACTTTCTGGGACGCCATGTCAAGTTCGTATACCCCTGACACTGCTGGCCACAGTTAAACTATACAGGTGACCACCTGCATACCATGCCGACAAAGGACAGCTTTTTTCGTCTGATGCCGCAAGTGACTGCCCAGCGTTGGATTTTGAAGACTTGGGAGTGAGTACAGGTGCTACAGCACAGATAAGGAAACTAAGTGTTTCTTGGACCATTAAAACATGAAAACATGTTCTAGCAGAACCTTGAACACAACCTGAAAATGAGCGTAAATGATCCTGTTTTGAGAATTACAGCTTAAATCATCTTGAGGCCCCTCAGGGGAGGTCCTGTCCCCAGGTCAGGGTCCACTTATCTAAAACATGATGGTATGCCTTTGACAACTGTAAACTGTATTATAACACAAATGTTAATAGTCATAAAAGTATGTGAAAAAATTGGTGTGGTAGTTTTAGAGTTCTTTTTAAAAAATAGATTTGGGGCCCATAAACTTGTAACTTCTCTCATCTGTGCTTGAAACGTGGAGAAAAAAGGGGTAAAAACAGCACACTTTGTCTTCATAAACTATAATTTCAGTGTTGAAAAACAGAGAGCCTGTGTCATTTAAATTTGGACATTACTTTCTGGAAACTGGGCTCAAGTTGCTGCACTTGCCCCATTACTGAAGAATGTGTGTTCCAGTATTTCATAACAGCCCTACATGACTCCAAACACAGAGCACACTTTCTGCAGCTCCAACACACAGAGGAAAAACAGTGCAGGTGACAAAAAGTCAATGTTCATTAAGTGTCATTGACTGTTCAGTAATGTGGTCCTAAACTGATTTTCAAACCTAAAGATTAAACCAGAAAATAAATGAATCTATAAATGACATTTAGCAGTATTGCATTACCACCATATTCCCGCTGGAGCTTTCACGAAGGCAAAGGTCATGAAGCACCTCGAGGTACCCACAACATTTTACGGTACTCAGATACATTTCGCTCTGCAGTGCTCGCTCGGGTGCATTTTTCCAGGCTCATTTTCCAGGTCTTGCGTCAGAGGAGAGCTACTTAGTGCTGGCCTTGCTACAGTTTTGACCTCCGTGTCTCTGTTTTCTCTCCCAGTTGACTTTGTCACAGCCTCCCTTGCTCTATTTCCTGTCTCCTTCCCCAAAAGTCCTGCATCTTCCCTCATAAATGACCGTTGTTATACTTTTATCAGATTAGAAATGTCACTGGCAGACACTGAAGTTAATTACACGACTTCAGCTGCCCCATTAGCTAAATGGTGTTAGAATGAGAAACCTTTCATCAGTCAAACAAATCAGTCTCCACATGAATGGACGACTGTAGTTAGAGTATTCAGTGTGGTTTCAAAGTCCACTGTCAGAGTAACTAGCTGGCGAAATGCCCACAGCCTTCACGAGGAGCCAAAGCTGCATTCATGAAGCGCTTCTCCGTGTTTTATGAGGCAGCTGAAGGTTAGCGCTCTCCAGACTGACACCAAAGAGTTTTATTTATTCCTGCGGATTCATCTCCCGACAGAGCGCTGAAACTGGTGATTAGATTTTACTCTGTGCCAGCTTTTTAACACTCACTCACACACACACACACACACACACACACATAGAGGAGTGAAGTTATTTCACACTTTGGACATTTAAATTGGAGATAAATTGTGTTTTGTTTGTGCGCTGTGGGGCTTTCTCTTTTCCCTCCCAATCTACATCATTGTATGTGTACATCAATTATAATTTCATAGTTCTGATATTACATCTGTCTTTCCGGCATCCTTTCTGTTTTTCTTCTACTGTTCCTCCTCAGCTCCTCACCTACCAAGACTGATTCTTGTCTTGTCACATTTTTAGGCATTTCAGGTATAATGGCAATGTCAGTCAGTCATACACTCCAACACGTTGGTCAGGACTGAAATACCTCAACAACTATTTCATAGATTGTAATACATTTGATACAAGCATTCATGGTTCCCAGAGGATAGGGTTGCCAACTGTCCCATAAAATAATAAATCATCCCATAATCGGAAACTAAAAGGACAGACTTTTCTGTATTTTTGTTAATCAGGTGTATGAGATAGAAAGAAACACTCCAGATCTGTCATCCATCTCTACTCAAACATTGCTACGATGCACCTGACAGCTGTGCAAGATTTTAGCAGGCAAATCATCAGCATGGTTTGACAGCTAAAACAAAAAAGAGATTACAGAACAACACTGAGACATATAGCGTGCTCCAAGGATGACATTTTTCTGTAGTTTGACGCAGACACCATGGTTCCCTTGTCAAAACACCTATGGAATTTTGCCATTTTGGATTATTGCAGAAAATAAGCTCTGTGGCGAAGTGTTCATGATACTTAAATGTTTTGTTTTTTGAAGCCTAAATGCAAGCGCCAGAAGTGAAAAGCTAACGCTTGGCTTTAAATGAACTACATTACAGTCACATGACCTAACACCCCTACCACAACGGGGCTATAAAGCCATGTGTTCGGTGTGATGACGTTTTGTAGTGTCCTTTAGTCACTTGCTTTAAGACACATAGAAGCTTCAAAGTTCACGAGTGGGGCATTTACTGACGTATTTTATGTCATAGAACAAAATGTGAAAGATTCTCCACAGACCTTATTTCAGGCATCGAACCAAAAACCCATTCAAAAATCCCTTTGACTTCAAGGTGAGGGAACCATGAGTGGTAAAATGCTAACTCCCTTTCAGGACCAACCCTTAACCTTAACCCTTCATCTTTGCCATCATCAGGTCAAAATGATCATTTGTCCAAATCCTTTAGTTTTACCAAAATACCTGCAAAGCTAATCACATTACCACCAGCATCAGCTCTACTTTGTATTTATTGCTATGTAGTAATTGTTAGCATGCTAACATGCTAAATGAAGATGGTACTCATTAATAAACATCAGCATGTAGTCAGTGTGAGTATGTTAGCATGATGACATTAGCATTCAGGTCAAAGCAGGGTTCCCAGTGGAGTCTCTGACATCTAACCCAGTCTTACTTCCAACTCATCAGATACCAAAGCTTTGTCAGAGGCCCTCAGCATCAGATACAGAGGCACCTTTTAGCGGCCATATGAGACACACGGGACACCAGCTTTTTTTTTTAGCTCTGTCACAAACTGGCTCAGTGAATGTGACAAGTAGACAGTCCATACAAAAGATTTAGTTAAAGCAATCAGAGTTTATTGAACTGAGACCGACTTAAATAAACAATGGAGTGTTTAGGTCAGCAAAGACAGTAAAGAAAACCAAGCATGGATGTGTGCCAGGTGTGCTGCGGAGGTGTTGAAGGTGCAAAACCAAAAAACAATGATGCAGGGTGTACAGGATGTCTGCTGTAAGACGGGACAGAGCAGGTGAAAACATAAGGCAGCTTTTATAGCCGGGAAGGCCCAGGTGAGCTTAATCAAGGTAACAACCCTCCCATGTCAGACAGTTACCTGAAGAGGTTGGCCTGAACATCCTCCAAGACAGTGGGAGGGGTGTCACAGCTCTGAGCAACTGCCATAGTACAAAGCGTGAGAAAGTCCACACTGGGTGGTCGGGTGGGGAAGTGGATGGGTCCAAATAAACTTCAGACTTTCACCCGGGAGACCTATGTTCGTGTCCCATGTGGAACCAAAAATCAGTCGAGTTATTTTGATAATGCGAATATGTGTTGCACACTATGCTAGTGTCATGTGACATTACATCACGCTAGTAAAAAAAGTACTTATTTTAAGCTAAACCGTGATATTATTTTGTCAACCTAACACAACCTATGGTAACATTTTTTATCATGAGTGGGTCCTGTTTAGTTCGTGTCATGCACTTGCACAATGACACACTGCAAATACACATGGGGGACATAATATTCAGTCCTACCAATGGTTTCACTCTGTTCCACTGATCAACAGGTGGCTGTAATGTGAGAAGAAGACTGCAAGCGACACTGCAACATGGATGGAAGCAATATTTGACTGAATTGAATCTATTTAAATTACCTTATAGAAATCAGCTTGACAAATGTTTTATGAGGAAAGAAATGCATTCAGCACTTTTGTTAGACCTCAGGGAAACACACAATGTGCTTTGTGAGTAATGTAAATATAACTTTTGTCTGTTCACTCCAGAGAAATCCACAGGGAATCCTTAAAGTACAGTCTCACAGAGCTGCTATCATTGTAAGTCATGTTCACAACATATGGGATGGATGTTAGAAGAGGTTTTCAACTTAAAGATTTAGGATTAAAATACTGCACACTGGAGACATCACACTATTAAATCTGAGTTTAATCACATTGAGCAAGTGTGTGCAGCTGATGTGAGGTGTGTTTGCCGTATTAGTAAATTCCAAGTTGGATATATCAGAGCTTTCAGCAGAATTTCCCAGGGTGTGTTGTCATATTTTCTCAAATAAAAGGCGTATTTCAGATCTGTCAACAATCATTAGCAATGTGATGAAAAATAAATGCTTGTTAAACACTCCTGTTCTGGAATATCCATAAATGGATTACAGGCGTATAGCACATACGTCGCACCCTTTGGCTCTTTCACAACACTCACAGACTCACAAACACACACGTTACGCTCATATACATGTTTGTCTATGAAACATGAAGAGAAAGCTGCCTTTGCCAAACTCCTCTTCATGGGAAATTCCAGTTTTCTATCTTATAGGGAGAGCTGGCGATACCGCAGGCCCAGACATGTACCAGACAGCGGATGAGTACGGAGACGGAAGGAAGGAAGACTCCATCCTCATTAATCTGTCATTTGAGTCAATGCCTCTAATCAATAGCTATAAGTGCTCTGTATGTTGTGTTCACGCTGCTTTTACAAGGGAGACCTTCCGGTTTAAAGCCGTCCTCAAGCGTTTTCTCTGCCACCAACGCTCAAACTAAAAAAAAACACTGAGCTCAAGTGCTGATTCAACTTTTTAAAGAGCATGTTCATAATAAAATCATTCAGTTTGAAAGGGAAATAGGTGACCACTTAATTCCTGTCCTGTGTGGTCAATATTAGTGTATCACTGCACTGTTGTGACAACAAACCCTGTTAATTTGTGCAGCAGAGGCAGAGAGCTGACAGCACATTAATCTGGGAGTTAATCAGCTGGACTCTTCAGCAGAGGCAGAGCTCATCAGCATGATGTTAATAAAATGGCTTTTTAATAACACATCTCCCTCTTTGTGCTCAGCCTGGCCGTGATGTTTTTTACACTGTGAAGAATGAAGTGCTGGTAGTCATGATGTGTGTCTTCACGCTGCATGCACAGAAGGAATTTATAATACTGCGTCTTATACATTAATTGAGTTGAACACACACACCCAAGCTGGGACGCCACAGTGGGAGTTAATGTCTCGCTTATCATACACATAAATATGAAAATCTAATTCAATCTGTTTCAAGTGGAAGTAAAAACTTTATGCTTTCAGAGTAGCACAGTGAGAGTTACTATAGCGAGCTGCTGCTGATAGAGGAGAGGACACACAGCACTCTGAATGTGCCTCTTGACTGAATCTGCTCTACTTGAAGTGTTAGACCTTCTAATATATCTGAGTACACATAGCTGGGGAAAAAACTTTATAATAACAAGCTGTGTCCCAAATCCATACTAATTCAACATCGACTGTCAAACTGCGACTGCCAGTTAAACTTCATCATCAAAAATACATTCATTCATTATTTTGTTTGCTGAGATTTGTTTGGAGCATTTCACCCCCACCCACATTTTATTTATTTATTTCAGCAGGGAGCAGCTCCTCCATTTCCTTTGTGCATTTTGGGAGGATCGCATTCAAAAACAGCACACTCAAAAATCAAATGTGATTACTAACCCAGCATACTTTCTGGTATGCGTGTACTTCATCTTGACACTTTCCCAATGTGAACATACTATATACTCCGGGTAGGACTACGTTATTGTTTCATGTATTTATTTCATTTTATTTAACCTTTTTTTTAACTAGAGAAACCTCTTGAGATTAAAATTCTCTTTTCCAAGAGTGTCCTGGCCAAGACAGGCAGCAACATAAGTTTCAGACAGACAGCACAGAGCAGGGGCAACTACATATGACTTTGACTCACACGCCAAAGAAAAGCACAGGTTTAAATATAAAATATCCATGAAAATACACTGAAAATTGAAAAAAAAAATTTGAATATGATTTTTAATATGAGGAAATGTTTGAGGTCACCGAAGTGTCACCCTTGTGCCCACTACTATATTAGATTCTATTGTAAATAAAAGCCATTGTGTTCCTCTGTGATCTTGTGTGTGAGTGCCTGGTGCATTCAAGAGTGTTGAGTCATGTTGGATTTGCAGCGTCATACACTGTGAGCTCAGATATTGAACATTATGATTTTATATACAATAACATTATGGTGAAGAAGAATTGAACCAAAAGTCAAAGATCTCTGTGTGCACACTCTGAAGTCAAATTACAAATGATTATGACCATAAAAAACTTCACTACACCTACTACTAAATATGCATGACTCTATGGTTTGGTGTAGTGTGATGGTGTATTGTGACGTTTAAAAGATGGTTTAAGTTTAGATGATTTAAGAAGGTTTCCTAGGCATCATTAAAGTCAGATATGCTGTTGTTCCTTTGTTATTCTCTCTATTGAAATGTATTCCATAAGCAGGTTGTTCCACTGAGTGTTGTTACAAGATTCTTTTAGATTTCCAGTTTTGAAAGAATATTTCCATGGTGGTATAGAGACATGAGTAATGGGTTTCTGTGTGTAGTTGTGAGTGTGACTTGTGTAATGTCTCCCAGCAGGCAGAGCGATGGGGACGATGGGACTCTGCAGCCCGAGATAGTGGAGAGTTTGTCAGTTATTACTGTCCGGAGGGAGCGAACTGGTGGGCAGACCCAAGTGGCATGAAATAATCGTGTTACCCAGAGTGCACTGTGAACAGATGTCTGTATCAGCCAAACCCATTTTAAAGATTTTATCTTGAGTGTATGGGTTCTGTGGATAGTTTTATATTGTATAGGCTGCAAATTTGTGCTAGTGGTCATAAAGAAAATATTTTCATTAATTTGCATCCAGAAATCAGTGTTGGGAGAGAGAGCCAGGTCATTTTCCCATTTTGTTGTTGGGAGTGTTATGGAAGTATTTGTAAAGGATCTACATTTATAAAGTTTCAGGTTATTTTTTTTATTTTTATTTGTTTAATTTGTGATTTTCAATATCTAATTGCTTAAGTTATAAGGTTGTAGTGTGTTGTTGGTAACCTCAGCATTGTTGAAACATAAAGAAATATAAAATTGTATCTGTTATATAATAACATACAAATGTAACACATCTGTGGTTTGCAAAAACATTCAGTGCTAACATTTATTCTGGCAACTGAGCCCAGTCTCACTCCGTAGTCGTCAAAATCTGGCGCTAAGGCAGGGACTTGCGGCATCAGAAACCAACAAAAAAGGCCTCCTTTAACATCAGCATGATACGCGGCCGGTTGCCATTATAGCTTAATGGCGCCCAGTGGCATCAGGGGAGAACACAGCCGGACAAAGACAAAAGTTAAGGCAGCATAAGTCCGATTGGGGTGGGCAGGAGGGGTGGTGGATGGGTCCAACAAACACAGACTTTCACCTGAGAGAGCGGTATTTGCGTCCCGTAAGATTCTAAAGCCAAACCCTGTTTTTTTCCCTATACGTAACCACGTCTTTTTGTTGCCTAAACCCAATTATGTGTTCTAGTTGTTGAAGGAAAAAAAAAGTCCATTCACGGTGTTGTACTGACATAGTACATTTATTTTGAAAGAGACTGTATGTAAACGTTAAATTTCCTGTGAAAACAGACGTGTAATTTGAAAGAAGACAATGGATGTAACAGGCAGAACTTGATGAGGCGTCCCAGAATGTCAACAACCAACGCACCCAGGGTACCTTTTACATCGTATCTGGATGTGGAAAGTCCATGACCAAACATCAATATGTGACGGGGTTGGAGTGAGACGTGTTGGCCGATTGGGTTGCTCTCCAGTAAATGTGAAGTTGGAGCCAGCTGCTGGTTAGTTTAACTCAGTGCTAAGACTGGAAACAGGGGAAAAAAGAGGGCCTGGTTCTTTACAGAGGTAACAAAATCCACCTTCCAGTTTCTCTAAAGCTCACTAGCTGGTGTAATTCGTACAAAAAAAGTGTTTTTACAGTGGAGGTATGTGCCAGGCCAGCTGCTTCCTTGTGTTTCCAGTCTTTGTGCTAAGCTAAGCTAACCACCTGCTGACAGTAGCTTCATTTTTAGCATACAGACATGAGAGTGCTGCGAGTGCTCCGGAGGGAGCTCGGTGTAGAGCCGCTGCTCCTTCGTGTCAAACAGGGTCAGTTGAGGTGGTTCAGGCATCTGATCAGGATGCCTCCTCCTGGAGAGACTGCTAAGCATCTACTGTTAGAGGTGTTCTGGGCATGTCCAACTGGTAGGAGGCCTCGAGGCAGACCCCGAACATGCTGGAGGGGTTACATATCTCATCTGGCCTGGGAAAGCCTCAGGATCCTTCAGGAGGAGCTAGAAAGCGTTGCTGGGGAGAGGGACGTCTGGAATACATTGCGCAGCCTGCTGCCCCCAAAACCCGGCTTCAGATAAGCGGTTGAAGATGGACGGATGGATGGATGGAAATTAAAGTGCTATCATCCTTCTCATTTAACTCCCCAAGAAGACAAATAAGTGCATCGCCTCAAAATGTTGAACCATTCCTTTGAGTATGCTGCTTCAAGAAAATTAAAGTATATCTTAAAATGCCCGCCTCATCATCATCTGGAGATGAGCAGATGTGTCGTCTTCAACCAAAATAAAAAGACACCAGGACTGATGAACCTGCAGACTGTCTACGTGAACAGACTGAACTTCTGTTGTCTAGAGATACCAGCCTGGTATGTAAGCAAGGGTTTTTTAATCATGTATCAAAAGGCAGAATCAAAGTATGCCCTCTATAAAATGTTATCTCTCTACTATCTGTCTCCACCTCACCATCCCACCTCCATCTCATCCTGCACCCTGCACACTGAGACAAGTGGAATAAAAAATAAAAACGCTGTCACGTTCAAGCAAATTCTGATTATGCGCAGTATTTACAGTGAAGAAACAGACGCTGTGTCTTGGCACACACAGGGCACTCTCATCTCAAGAGGGCACATTCAGTCAGTGCCCTTCATTTATTTAGCCTTTTATCTTTATCTGCTGGCACACACCCACACACAAACACACACATGCAGGGACATGGGTCTGACTGGAGTTGACTGCGATGAATGCATGCCAGTAGCCTGCACTCCATCCAAGTTATCTTTCTGATAAGTGGCAGCTGTGGTATTTGCTGTAATCCTGTCTAATGGACCGGCTGAATTGGCTTCCTTGCTGCTGCTTGATCCAAATGGGTGCCCCGTTACTGTTTCTGAAAGCGGGGTTCAGTTTTGCGTTCAGCTTGAGGGGCTTCCTGGGCGTCCCCAGAGAAAATGAAGACCAGATCAGTTTCACTGTTATTCCTCCAGTACAAGATGTACAGGGGAAACAGATGAGATCATTCTTTTCCCTTGCAGCTACAGCATTAAATTCTGGCCTTGCTCATGATGAGATTTTCTTGGGTCCTCTGGGACAGGCAGTGTATTGCATGGGTGTGTATTTGGCCAGGTGCCTGTGTGTTGGTGTGATTAAGTGTGATGGCCCCTGGACTGACTGAGGAAATTACAATGCAGGATGAAAACAGCGACCATCAAGAAGCATCTGTGCTTTAATGCCCCATCAAAGACCAAACTCCAGCAAAAAGTGACAATAATTTTATGTCCTGGCTCAGCAGCAAGAGGAGGAGGAGTAATCTGGACGAGAGAGTGACTTGGAGACAAGTAATCTGACATGAAAGGGAATCACTGCACCGCGGGAATACTGCAGTGCGCATGACGCAGGTGTTTGCCGAAAAAAAGTTTGGAGGAGAAGCGAAACTCTGCGGAAGAGGCGACGTGAGTGCACAATAACACAGACTGGACCAACTGTGACATCTGCGCAATGGGCACCGATGAAAGAAGACCCGGTGTTAGTGATTTCACCTGCCTGTGTTGTTTCTGATCACATTCATATCGCTCAGAAATGATGAAGGGCTTTTTAGTGCGCTGTGTTCTCCTCTGGGCGATGTTGCAGCGGAGCAACACGCAGATTGCTCTACCTGCCACAGGTGAGTTGATAAAATAAGCTACAATACAAACATGAAATAGAGCAGGCACATGGCCGAATGAAACATGGACAGTAAACAGACCAAAATATGCAAGTGAAAATAATAAGTTGCGATCTGCTTCTTCTCCGGGGTAAGATAATGGAAAATTAGATGTTTTTTAAATAGAGTCTGGGCTGAAAGTTTTTACCTTTATGTTGAAACTCGCAAGTTGTGCAAAAACACTCTAAAACTTATGACAACGTTTGAGTAAAATACATAAACATTTTTATGTGATGTTTCGTGAGTCAGAGCACACAGGGTGGCATAAATAAATGCTGGTTAACATTCATTGACATTTAATATGTATCAACAGGCCAGGATCATTTCAGGCAGTCTGGTTGAAACAAGTTGACACATGGACAGTGTTGTCCCACAGAGCTTTAGTTGGGTGGTACAGACATTGCATAACAGTGTTTCATTATTCAGGACATGTGATGGGTGTGTCTTTGTATGTGTTCACAGTGTATGATCTAATCAATATAATGGTCTGTAAATAATCACTGTTACTGACTTCAATATAAAATCTCACATACTTTTAGTTCTCTTTACTGGATCACACATTCACAGCACTTTCACTCAAGTACCACTTCAGCTTTAGATGTACCTCACTCAAGCATCTTAGTTTAATACTACATCCTTCCTCTCCACTACATTTTATAATATTGTGCCTTTTGCTATCTGACAGCTGTAAAAACAAAATGCATGATCGCTATGTAAAATATGATCCAGTGTTATTATACTACCCAACATTAAAGGATAACTTCAGCATTTTTCAACCTCTATTTCCCTGTGCAAATTGATCAAAGAGACTGATGTGAACAACTTTTGATATTAATCCAAAATTGAGGGAGCTGGCAGCCGCTGAACAAGCTGCAGTGGAAGCACACGGGGCAACTAAACATCATCACTGTTTGTCCATTAAAAGGGGTTATTTTTGCCACAGAGCGGCTCAGATTGTTATTATAAGTGTCTGAAGTGTCTCTTTACCTTTCACTTGATTCAGTCTGTTTGTTATTGCCCTGTTAAGCAGAGGTGTCCTTTGTAAATATCACAAGCTATCACCAAATGTGTGTGTGAGATTTGGAGAGAGAATAATAACTGAAGTAGCGTATAGAAAATGTATTTTAGTGTTGTTAAAAGATTTTTAATATCATAGATGATTATCTACCTGATTTTAAATGCCTCTCGGGCCTTTGAATTCTATCGCCGCCGTCATTTGTGACGGAGAAAGTGGACGATGAGAGAGAGAGAAAAAAGGCAGCAGAGGTTTTTATTTTACTTTTTATTTTACATTACATCTTGCTGATGCTTCTTGATATTACACTGTCTTGTTTGGTGCTGTAACACTGCAAATTTCATAGCAAATGATTATCTTATTAGAAAAGACAATGTGTAGGGGCTCGTACAATAAGTCAGTTCATCCATCCATCCATTTTCGTAACCGCCTATCCTCTTGAGGGTCACAGGGGGGCTGGAGCCTATCCCAGCTACACCCTGGACAGGTCACCAGACTATCACAGGACTGACACATAGAGACAGACAACCATTCACAGTCACATTCACACCTACCTACCAATAACCTATCCCCAACCTGCATGTCTTCGGACTGTGGGAGGAAGTTGGAGTACCCGGAGAAAACCCACACTGACACGGGGAGGACATACAAACTCCGCACAGAAGGGCTCCCTCCTGGACTTGAACCAGGAACCCTCTTGCTGTGAGGAGACAGCGCTAGCCGCTGCACCACCATGCTGCCCTTAACTCAATTCAATACAATTTTATTTATAAAGCCCAATATCACAAATCACAATTTGCCTCAGAGGACTTTACAGCATACGACACCCCTCTGTCCTTGGACCCTCACAGCGGATAAGGAAAAACCCAAAATGTCAGAAACCTCAGGAAGAGCAACTGAGGAGGGATCCCTCCTCCAGGACGGACAGACATGCAATAGATGTCGTACAGAACAGATCAACATAATAAATTTACAGTATTCCCTATGACAAAATGATACATAAAGAGAGGGAGAGACATGACTAACATTACCATTGTCATTTATAGCCAGTAGGGAGCCCATCTCCTTGATGTATAGGAAGGGCAAATGTAGGAATAAAATGTAATAAAAATATTTTATACGTAGGTTGTAAAATAGCGAAACATAAATATATTTTTCCACTACGCACACACACTGTGGCAGAGGTAGCATTAGCATGTTGATATCACTTTTTTATTTTTGTGAATGTAAGCTGATGAAAATAGGTAATCAGTCTATATAGATTTGTCATGAGTACTGAATTAGTTGATATTTTGCACCTGCTAATCATTTATTAATTGATTGTTTTTGCTGTTATTCTGCATGTTTTCAATTGCAAGGTTATGCAATATCAACATGATGACTCTAGCTAATAGCATTAGCCTACCTCCACTGGTCTGCAGCAGGTATCATCACCCTTTAAATAGCAGTTTTCTTTAGGAATATAACACTAAACTACATTTACTGTAAACTACTCTGATTACTATACTCTCACCAGAACTCACACACGGTTTCAACTGTTGTTTACCTGCACAAGTGACATCTCGTAACAACTTGTGATCTCCAAAAAATACTTCTGCTTAATGAGGCAATAACAAACAGACCTGATCAAGTGAAAGGTAAAGAGATAACCACTTTTAATGGACATACAGTGATGATGTTTAGTTGCCCCATGTGCTTTCACTGCAGCTCCTAATGCAGCTGCTGTCTGCTGCCAGCTCAGTGGACCAATTTTAAAAAATTGTTGTTCACATCAGTCGTTATGATCAATTTACACTGGGAAATAGGGTCCAGTTTGAAAAATGTCGAAGTTATCCTTTAAAATGCTACTTGCACATGAATGCATCAATAATATTAATCTAATAATATGTATAACACTCACATCAAGCATTTGTCTGCATAATAAGTATTTTTACTGCTAACTTTAAGTACAATTGCTGATAACAGCTCTGTGCTGGGAAGAAGTAGATCCTTTACTTTTTCCTCCACTGCAGGTGACGTCAGATGTGTTTTTTCATAGGTTTAAACTGGAAGAGAGGCCAGCTGGCTGAACTGGACTGAGGTTGTTTTTGTGACTTCCTATGGAACAAATTATCAGGGTGTGTTTACTGACACAAGCTATGGAAAATGTCACAATGTCCAAATTATGACACCATTAGAGATACTGCAGCCAAATTGGACCTAAACCAGATTATAGAAACATATGCAAGTGAACAGTGCGTCCACCAGCACTGGTCCGCCCTTTAACATCCACAGCTGCATGTGACTGAGTTAATTTTCAAAGAGAAGGGTCAAAATCTGCAGAGGTTGACATATCCTTTTGGTAGGGGTTAAACTTTGTTTGGATTAAACAAACAAGATATAATGTGTTGATTAGTGAACTTTTGAGGTGTTTGTAGGTTTTGTTATTGTTGGACTAGGGTTGGGCGATATTGAAATTCCCCTCCAGACAATATTGTTTTAAGAAAAACAATATACAAAATTATCATCCAAAACAAGACTGAAAAGAGAGATGCACACAGGTATAAATATATTTATGTTGCAACACCTGTAAGGGGCCACAGAAAGACGCAGAGAGGCAGTAAGTGCTATTTTACATGAGGGAAAGCTGAGATCGGAAAATCTGATCAATCGGTTTTTGTGGTTATTTTTATTACAAATTTTACTGCCGTCATACAGTCTCACAAACTTTGACTGCTATATTTTGTTGCCCTACTGATTGAGGGCTGACTGCTCATCTGCTGAGAGTTGTGGTCCAGTTGCCCTTTGTGGGCGGAGTTGGTGGCAGATGTGTGTTTTGTTAGATGGTGAGTTTTAAGGTGGGTGTGGAGATGTGTAATGTTTCTAGCTTTAGTCCTGACTTGTTTGAACACAGCTTACAGATGACTTTGTTCATATTCTGTGGCTCTCCTGTTTTTTGTTTGGTTTAAAACCAAAGAATTGTCAAATAGGTGCATTTACATTCATTTTGCTAACAAGAGTGGACGTCTTTCCTGCTGGAAAAGGGGTACATGGGTAATTACATACAGCGTGAGATGTATACTAGCTTTTATTTGATATGTTACAACAATCTTGGGGTCCGGTATCTAGCTATTGTTATAAATCTATGATTTAGTTAGCTTATGGTATGTTCTAGGTCTTTTCAGTAAAAATGAGTATTTGGTGAAGGTAAATTGTAAGTTTCAGGTTCAGGTGTATCTTATAATGTAGTTCGTTTGAAGGGGGAACTTGTTGATGTTTTCACAGCAACATAAAATAGTTCTAAGAAAGGGACTCATAACAGTCAAGAGATGAGTGTGGAACATTGGACACTTCCCACCCTCAGTGGTCGCCATATTGCCCATGTAGCAATATGTTCACGCTTGTGAAATGTTGGCCGACTACTGTGGTGAGCACCGAAGCATTTTGCAAATATACGCATGTATTTTTTCAATACTACTATACAGTTGTCAAATAGAAGCCAACAGGTTGTATATTGGGTAATTCTGTAATAATTAAGTACCACAAATCATAATGCGAATAGTAACGTTAGCTTGCGAGCTAGCTAACAGCAGCACATTTATCATCAGGCATGACATGTTGTGGCATAAACTACATGGTCCAGGAGCGTAACATGGTTACGTTAGGTGTTTATGCATGTTAAATTGTTGTACTCACTGTAGAAGATATTGATGTTAGATTTGTGGTCGGATATTTGACAAGCTGCGAATATTCGCAAAATGCGACAGCTATTATTAACTTAATACATCAGCCGGTATCAGATATTCATAACGCGCCGAGAAAACATGGTAATTTTGAAATAAATAAATAAATGCAGAAGAAGACGTGAGCAAACAAGCAGATATAGGTAGCTTATATTTTGGCAAGTGACATCGTTAGTCAAATGTGCGATAATGCTCCGACTGGTTGCAAATCGACAGCAGAAGAGGAGTGCTGTATTTGATTTAAGAGAACACGACCCTGTCATGTGTGTGTACTAACGATGGTACCTGATTTTAGACGCAGACAGAGTCGTATCAATCAACTCATCTAACTCTCAGGAAAAAAAGCAAATAATTGTATCAGCAGTTGTGAGAGCTATAAAGGTAGAATAGGAAGAGATCAGAGATAAAAAGCGGTGCCGATTTGTGCTGACCTTAATGTTCCAAATTATGTCAGTAATGCAGGTAAACTGTTTATTGTTTATGTTTTTCTTCTCGAGGAGCAGACAGAACATTACTGTGTTTTCTAAGGACAGCAGGATCTTTGTTCCTAATGTTGACTCTGACATAGAGGAAGCTGAGGTACTTACAGGTGGCCACAGCTAATTAAAAGTAAATATTGTGACTTACTGTATTAGCTTAAGTCAGAGATCCCCCCCCCCAGAAAAAGCACACATGGAATGAGAGGAATTTTTAATTAATTTGCGGTTTCACTTTTCTGGATTAAATCTGTAAAAGTTTAAAGGGCAGCAGAGCGACACACAGTTTATGTTTAAACTGTTTTAGATCATCAAGAGTTTAGAAGTAGCCTGCGTTGATTTTGATCCACCACAGACTGGATAGTGTACCATCTGTCTGTTTGATGTCGGCGCATGTTGATATTGCACTCAGTACTCTTCACAGGAAGCATTAACATATTTTGTTCATCTGTGCAGCGCTGCAGTGTGGCATATGGCCTTGGCAAAGCTTGAAACCATTTCAATGACAGATGACATGCTCAAGTCTCTCTTTCAGACACATACATATTCACATGTGTTTCTCCTCTGAGGAATGCAAAGACAGAGGAATTCCTCTGCATCTCCATCAACAGCTCTAATCCAACCATCTCCCCTCATCTTTTCATCATGTCTCATTTCTGTCTTCTCTGTCTGATTTCTCCTCTCAACGTCTCCTCTTTGCCACTGTGTGTATATATAACTGTCCACAGAGGTTTCACCTCTTTTCCCTGCAGCATCTCTCCTCTTGTACTCTTCGTAAGTTATCTGTGTTTCATTAAGACGCTGGCTGACACCTCTTCCCTTGATTGTGCTGTTCTCCTTCATTTCCTCCTGCCTGCTTATTTTCTCGCTGCTTTATTTTCTGCCTCCCTATAAAAGTTTAATGATTATGGACCACTGCTGCAATAAAATAATGGGTGTGTTCTGCGGAGGAGCTGCAAATGGAAAAGACAGAGAAGTGTGAACGATATGGAAGAAGTGAGGCAATAAAGCAGATGTGTACATTATGTTAGGGACAATTAAGAATGGCTCTATTTGCATTGGATTAATTCTCATAAAGCACACACACTTAATCTGATCCTGACGTATTTGTTGTTTATAATAGGTGATGGTGTAAGACTAACAGCCTATTTTATGGAGGGATGCTCCTATTTATCGGTCTAACATCGGTATCCGCCAATGTTCACCTTATTGACTGCCAGCTGCCTATCAGCAAATAGGAAGACATTCACCGATATCTGTGGTCGATGTTTTTCTGTTGTGTCACATCAATTTTTTTAGGCTAAAAAGCAGGGCTCGGCGTCCTGTCGTCCCGGGCACAATAGACAACTTATTTGGGATAAATAAAGCTATTTCCTGAAATGCCATCAGGACAAAAGGACACAGTAAACTTACTATCGATGTGTCAGAGGATGCACTCCATTGTTTCCCTGATAATGCTGCATTGTGAACAACAAATCTGGGTTGAAATTGGCAGGAGGAGAGCTAGTTAACATTAGCTGTTAGTTGCGAATATTGGTAGCCGGAACAATAGCTAACCGAGGTTGCATTGAGTTCAGGCCCCCAGGAATGCTGCTCAGCCTTGCAGCCAATTTCTTCCCAGTGGCCACTCGTGGTATTGCAGTGAAAAAATCCCCATTTTCCTCATAGACCACCATTATAAAAGACACACCTGTAAAACTGTTGACAGACCCTCGAACTGCAGCCAAGGTTTAAGTATGACTCTATCATGAATTTTTGAGCCATGGTGGTTTTATATTTGTAAAACCTTACTTTTCGAGAAAAGCCATTTGAAAACCTGAGAAGTCATCACAATGTGAAGTCTATGAGCCTAGTGGGAACTTGCAGGTGAAGCCAGTGGGAGAAGCACTACTACTCGTATTCAGTGGGTCACATACCACGGAAGTAAACCTGGAAGCTAGAATTTTTTTGTTGTATGTGTCAGGTGAGTATGAATAGGTGCCATCTTGGGATCCGGTATCTAGTTATTGTTATAAACCTATGATTAAGATACCTTGTGGTATGTCCAAGCTCTGTTCAGTTAAAATGAGTATTTGGTGAAGGTAAATTGTAAGTTTATCATGATGCGTTCAGATGTATCTTGTAAAATTGAGTTCGTTTGAACAACATAAAATAGTTCTAAGAGAGGGAATATATCGTAAAAGGCTTTTGAAGCAGGTACTTTTTTTTAAAAAAAAAAAAAGTTTTTCTTGTGAAAGACGGTTATATTAAAGGTTGTTGCATAAATTTCCATGATTGAATTTGTGCTTATACAAAGGTTTTGTAATAAGGGACTGAATGACTTTAAAACAGTTCAGTTATTTTTTTTTCCATGGCACAAAACTGGGGAAACAACAAAACCAAAATGAACAACAGTAACAAAAAAACATTGGTATTGGTTCTCGGACAAATTGTTATTATAAATATCGTTATTGTTCCAGAATTTCACAATCAGTGCATCACTAATTTCATGACCTGCTAGTAGTAAATGTACCAAAAGTCACCTGCAGTGAGGGAGATTATCACACTCAGTGGTTTCCAGAGTGAGTCACCAACATACTGGACACATACGTGATTGTTCAGGATGATGCTTGAGGGTAGAAATGGTTCTTAGTGGAAAATTATTCCACTAAGATGACTTCTTGACATCAAAATGAAGTACAATTGCTTCTGAGAAATGATGAAAGGTGAAGATGGGAAAACCAGTGTGTGTTCATTCAAGTGGAGAGCCCCCAATATGTGGGATGCTCTTTCTCATTTTCTCTCTGCGCTGCTTTTTTTCTGTCACTTATTTACTGGCAATGTAAATCTCACTCTGGTTTCATAAGACAAATCAACTCACCCATTCTCTTTAGTCTTTGCTATCATAAATCCTCTGCTGTATAGCTCCATCTAAATATTCTCAGTGCAATATTTTTCTGACATGTTTTGATAACACTGAGCAGATTGTTCCCAGGATTTCAGCACTGTGCATGAAACAAGACGCCTCATTTACCTGTTATTGCCTTTCATTCTTTATAATAATGCTTCCCTAAGGACAGCAGTGGCATCTGTGACATTAATAAGATCAATCTCACCCACGGTGCCTTAAATCAGTGTCCCTTCTCTTTCATGGCTGAGATATTAATATCGTCATGAAGGGATGATTCATCACTGCCAAAAGTTTCTGATGTCCTTTAGGGTAGGCACCTCATAAATCCCAGTGTTTTATGAAAATTCTATGTTAACCATTAATTAAAATCATGCTCATTGACTTTGATCCCGTGTCTAAAAAGGGGGTGATGCTTTACTTTAAAGGTGAAGTGTGTAGGATTTAGTGGCACCTAGTGGTGAGGACTGCAGATTGCAACCACCTGAAACTTCTCCTGTGTGCCAAGTGTGTACCAGATGATTAAAACCAGTAAAAACACTGAATAAAGCAGTTTTATGTTGCAGCACAGTGTTTGTCTGATGCTCTTCAGAGCCTCGCAGAGGAAATGTGAATGGCCCTGTCTGGAGCCAGTGTTTGATTTGTCCATTCTTGGCTACTGTAGAAATATAGTGTTAAAACATGGCAGACTCCTTGAATGAGGACCTGCTCCCTGTGTGGATATAAAGGGCTCATTCTAAGGTAACGAGGTAGGTAACACAATGATTCTTATTTTAAGACTATAAATCAATGAAAACATACCTATTATTATATTCAGTATCCCTGCCAATGTATCTCCCTAAACCCTACACACTGAACCTTTAAAGCTGCTATTATTAATATTTTTATGGATCAAATTAACTTTTCACATACACAAAAGTGTATGAAAAAAATTGGTTGCTTGTTGACAAACTCACAGAGAATTATCGCCTGACTCTGCAGTGTTAGCATCTTTCAGCTCTTTGTTTTGGTTTCCCGGCCCGCTACTTTACTGTTCTGATTGACTCTCACAGCTCTCATCAGCTCCATTTTCAGGCCCAGTTAGCAGCTGTGCCAAAAGCCCTAAAAACACACTGTACACTACCCAGCAACAAACAGCAGAGAAAATTGGTGACTGGGGAACATAAAGAAGCATTTAACGGCCAAAGAGCTAAAATGAGAGTAAATATTGGACTTGTATTTGCCTGTTGGCCAGAAATGTGACTGCAAATCATAGACTGTATAAAAAATAATGGATTTAGCCACCATGACATCACATACTGGTTTCTGAACTCCTGTTTTGAAGCCTTGAGTCTTGTCACCATCTTGGATTTATGGAGCCAAAAGTGACCATTAGCACCAGGCTGTAAACGTGTTTATTTCTGCTATAATTTTGGGCATTTTAACATGAGTATTTATGGGGGTTGGCTCGCTTCTGGAGCCAGACTCAAGTGGCCACTCAGGGAACTGCGTGTTTTGCACTTCTGTGATGGCTTCTTTTTTCAGCCCCGGACATTGCCACTTGCTCCAAATGAATGCTTACATTGCTCTGTATCTCCTGGGTGTGTAATGCAACTGTTTGCTAACAAGATCGGCATGTTAACATAATTATATTTCATGTTGACAGCTCCCAAAAGGCCATGAATAAATAAATAAATTAGTCAATGCAGGTTTGAATGCTGTATGGTGGCATAAATGTTAAAAACTAGTAAAGCTGTCATTCAAAACAACAATGACCCACATATTGAAATGACCATTCTGTTTTTCTTCTTGTTGTGCACAGTGTTGAACTGCTGTGAAGGGGATGTACTCATTCTGCTGGATTCTTCAGGAAGTGTAGCAAACTACGAGTTTGTGCGCCTGCTGCACTTCACCACCGAGCTGTTTCGCCCCTTCTCACTGGGCCGTGGGCACGTAAGAATCGGGCTGCTGCAGGTGGGCACAAAGCCAAACCTGGAGTTCGACCTCGACGTCCACAACAATCAAGACAGTCTGCAGAAAGCTCTGCGGAGTGTAAGGCAGCTGCAGGGAGACACCAACACTGAGGAGGCGCTAAGAGTGGCCCTGCCGCTTTTGACAGAGACAGACGAGGATGTGCCAAAGATACTGCTGTGGCTGACTGATGGTGTGCAGCCTGGAGACGTGGAAGAGCTGATGTCTGAGCTGAAGGCGCGGGGAGTCTATGTGTTAGCTGTTTCTACAGTACATGCCAACTACCAGCTGTTACTGCGTTCAGTGACACCTCCAATGGAGTCTCACCTCTACTTTGTGGACATAGAGAGCATTGACATGATCACAGAGGACCTGAGGGAGGCCATTATCAGTATGTCTGTGTTTGACATGTGAGGTTCAGCACAGTAGAAGCAGTGGATCCATGGCAGATATTAGACAGACAGAAAAGTGATATTTAACTGTAAAATGATTCAGTTTCCTACATTTTATCTCACCATGCCTCTCTTTCTCCCCCCCCCCCTCTCTTTCCTGTCATGTTATCTATAGAAATAATTCGTGCAGAACGGCTGCGCGTTGTTCACTTGACTTCCCACAGTGCTGTGCTGCAGTGGCGTCCTGTTCTGACCAAAGACAGCGGTTACTATGAGCTCTCTTACAACTCTATGCAGGAAACAGACACTAAAACTAGACGGGTTCTCCCAGGCGACTCCAGCTGGGTGGAGCTGACCAACCTGCAGCCTGATACCACCTACACAGCAACCCTGCGCCCAGAGTCCAACCAGAGGCTGTTCAACACACTCTCTGTTGACTTCACCACACTTCCTGGTGAGAGGATTCAGAGAGATTTCCCTTTTATAAATATGTGTCTTGATAATCCTGTAAAGCATTAAAAAAAACACATACTTGACTAATGGCAAAAAATAGAAGACTGGAAAAACTAGACAGAAATAAGTGAGATAAAAATCCATTCTGTTAGTTTTACTGTTAGTATTCAATCGTTTCTCACTATCTTCCTCAGTGGATGGAGTTTTCTCAATTGTCAGTGAATTGTAGATGTTTGAATTTCCATTTTTACGATAGAAATATGTAACAAAACTGGAGATCCAGTCATACAGCAGGCTGACTACATGCCAAAGAAGGTTGATGGTTTGTTTCTAGACAACAGACATGCCATTAGAGAGCCTTTTACTGCATTTTTTTCTGTTTCCTGTCTGACATTTAGAGTTTGTATCAAAGGGAATCTTCAGTTTTTTTCAACCTGGACCCTTTTTTCTCCATGTTTTTGTGTCTAAGTGACTAATGGTAAAAAAAAACAGCTTTTGAAGCTGGTCCAGTATTGAGAGAGACCACTTAAGCTGCAGCGGTGAAAAAAGCTAAAATGTAATCCCTACTGGCAATTGAGCGCCATCAAAAAAGCTAATACTGGTGTTAATGTAATCACTACGGGCAATTGTGCACCATCCATTTACATCCACTAAAAGTGTTTGTTTTTCTGACAGGTTCAGATTGGCCCTGTTTCCATCAAGCAGTACGGTACGGTTCAGTTCGGTACGCTTTTTTTCTGTTTCCACTGTGAAAAGTTGTGAATGGTACCACAACTGTTCCCTACCATCCTCATTTTTGGTCCCCCCTCTGTTGGGGTACCTAGCACACAGATCTGGTACTAAAAGGTGGAGCTGTGAACACTGCAGTCTGTTGATTGGTCAATAGCGGACGGTCACTCTGCTCAGGGCTGAGCTGTGGCTGGTTTTGAGGCTCATGTACCCACTGTTCATACTGTGGAGAGTTTTATTAGTAAACTGTAACTATAAAATGATGACTATAAAAGGATGTTTTGCTGCCTCTCGCAGCAGCTGTTGTCGGAAGTAAAAAATAACTTAGTTCACTGGGCCGACTTCCGGCAACTTTTAAGGTGGAACATTAACTTGTAATGTTACTAAATGCATGAGTTGACGATGTTAATCTATCAGCACACCTTAAATTTCGTTGTGACAACTTCAACCTTTCCATTAGTTTTTATATGACATACGCTTTTAGTAATGAGTGGATCTTCAAGCTTTTATATTTATATATATATTAATTTCGACTGGGTTATGAGAACTGCACCTTCTCATTCTGAGCATCGTTCCTGTGGGCGCTGGCAACACTAAACCCCTGAGTTTGCCTTAGAAGGACTAAATGTACAAACCCGCTATTTTTACATATCCCATTGAGAGAGACTCTCACTGCAGCCTGTTTTATTTTGTTCTGAAAATGTCGGCGTGCAGCCTCGTTCTGTGGACAATAAACTAGGTGCAGACTGATGAAGGAGGAAATACAGTGAGTGCTGGACGGAGCAGTCAGTGACAACAACCCCGCCCACATATAAGAGTACTGTTTGCGGTGGAAACGCTAGGGTCTAGATACCATGAAGGGTTACTCTTGGTTCCAAAGGTACCCTACTGAAAGTGTTTGGTGGAAACGATGCTACTGTGATTAGGAGTCTCTGACAACATGACTGAAAAGATCCTAAGAGAGGTAAAACATTTTTTCATACCTTTTACTGGTCTTTTTGTTACTGTGACCAAATCTCACCCAAGGAGAAGTCTCGTTCTGAAATCTTGCGAGAAGAGACTTGCTGCAGGAAAAACAACGGTGGAATTGTTAGTGAGAGTTGGAGTGAGGAGTGCCAGGAAGAGTTTGTTTAGTTGGAGTATAGAAAGTGTAGATTATTGTTTTCAGTGCCATGGCTGAACATTTCTCAGATGTCCATAATGTTGTCAGACAATTGCAACAACGATCTGAGACTGTCAGTGGAAAAACGACGGAAATTGATGGCTCTCTGCTGCCACTAGGGATTACTAGTAGCTTTTTCACCGCTGCAGCTGGAGTGGTCTCTCTCAGAACTGGACTAATTTTAAAAATTGTTGTCTCCATTAGTCACTTAGACACATCAAAGTGGGAAAATAGAGTTCAGGTTAGAAAATACCAAGGTTTCCCATTAAGTATGATATTATTTCATTCGACTCAACAGGTGCACACTAGGTTTGGAGCTAAATCCATTATAACAGACCTTAATTTGCTGCAGCCAGTCACCATCTCACCTGTGTCTCTTGTCCCCCCTCTGCCTCTGTTCGTCTCAGATGTTTTAAGCCCTGCAGTGGTTTCTGTGTCAGACTCTGGCCCTCGTCAGATCCGTGTGGGCTGGGGTCCCCTGCAGCCGGCTCGAGTCCAGAGATACACGGTGGAGTATGGAGCTTTTCCAAGTGGACACGTCCACACCGTGACCTTACCCAGCCAGCAGAACTCTACCTTACTGACAGGCCTGGAGCCGGGCACTCAGTACCTGGTCACAGTCAGCGCTCTGTATGTGGACGGAAAAGAAAGAGCCATGTCTGTGAGGGCATGCACTCAAGAGGGTACGTTTTCAGCTTGAGGTTTGTATGTTTTTGTGTCTTTCAGTCGTTCTCCCCTCCAGGTAATTTGTTTTTTTTTTTCAGTTAAAAGCATTTGTTCTGTTTGTTTCTCTTTATTGAAGGCTGACCTTTAGAGTCCATTCGTGCATCATGGCTACTTTTAGATGCTGCATCGGCTTCATTTGATCAGGCCGTTTAAACCTCTCCCTTGCTTTCCACTATGTTTTTTTTCTCCTGCAGCAGCTCTGCCAGCCTTGACTGACCTTAAGCTGACCCCAGTGGAGCGTCAGGAGGTGCAGGTAACGTGGAAGGCCCATCAGGAAGGTTTGAAAGGCTACTGGCTGAGCTGGGAGAAAGAAAACTCTCACAGATCCTCCTCGAAGCCCTCCATCTCCTCCTTCTACCTGCCTCCTAGCTCTCTTTCAACGCGTCTCACACACCTCGCACCAAGCAGTCGAGTGTGTGTGTCCCCGGTCTACAGCTCAGGCCGAGGAGACGGGCTCTGCTGCACTGCAGAGAGACACACAGGTTGGCTGAGCTGACTGTTATTATCTGCTTTTTTTTTTTTTTTTAATTCCTGCAATTATGTTCATACATTGCGGTTTTGGTTCATTAAAGGAAGTGTATTTTCCCGTTTGTCTCGTCTCTCTGATAGATACCAGGCAGCGGGGTTAACAACCAGAGTCTGCAGCAATCAGGCAGCTGGAGCAAAAGCAGTGGGTGAAATGGAGCATTTTGAGTGCTGGATGCACTTGATAACTTGTGCAGGACTGAATATTATTATGGATATTATTATTCTATGTTAAAATGTTCATCTTGAAATGAATTACAGTGACTAAAAAGGCTTTATCGCATAACTCCAGCCCTCGGTCCACACAATGGCTGAGAAAAATCTGGCATAATTATTAATTTTTATCATCAACTTTGCAGGAAGGCTGCGCACCGCAGCACCACACATTTGTTCTCACATATCAGTCAGGAACATAAACAGTTACAGAGAATGCTGGTAGGCAGCATTCACAGTTTGTGCGAGGAATTTCTGATATTGCCAATTATTATTTATTATTATGATTAACGGTCTGTAATGTCAGCCTCCTCTTAAACTGTACTGTTACATATTTACAGCTGTATTTACTTGAAACTACATGAAAATGCTCTTTTCTCGTTGAAAGTTCTTAACATGTGGTAAATGTAAAGTGTTGCCCTGCTCTGTATTTTCCTTTCCAGCGGTCCTGATGTCAGATCAGAATTGCTGACATCACAAGTTTTAAAGATCTAGTGTGTAGGATTTAGTGGCATCCAGTGATGAGGTTCATCCGATCCGATGTGTACTATCGTTCAACCAGGGGCGTAAATATAGACAGTGTAGGCAGTGTGGTTGCACTGGGGCTCATGAGGTGGGGGGACCATAGTGCGAGTGATTCAATTTGCCACCTCAGAAATGTGCCAGTGTTCAAAGAGAAATACACATTAAAATACAAATGCTGTCATCTGCTGCCCAGCATTGCTCTGGTGACTGTCCAGGGTGTATTCCGCCTCTTGCCCTATGTCAGCTGGGATAGGCTCCAGCCCCCACGCAACCCCCAAAAGGATAAGCGGTTACGGGAAATGAATGAATGAATGTATATAAACCAAATTACTGTCCATTTTAAATGTTGTCCTCTACCACATTGCATTTTGGGATATTTATGCTAAGGTTTCGGGCATACTTAAAAAATCTCACATACTATTTAATCGTACTAAATAACAGCCCCAGTGTTTGGTTTGTCCATTCTGGGCTACTGTAGAAATAACATGGTGGACTCAAGGGGAGAGGGGCCGCTCCATATGTAGATACAAACAGCTCATTCTAAGGTAACTTAAACACAGTGATTCTTAGTTCAGGGAATTATACACAAATGAAAACATTATTATGAATATTACATACCTGTTCTGCCATAATACCCTCCTACATCCTACACATTGGACCTTCTATAGCAGTAAATGGTTTATATCTGGGTCAAGGCTTGGCTCAGCTGAGAAATGACTATAGTCTGAATGGAGATTTGATTACAATGCCTGACACAAGATAAGCTTGAGGAAATTACATGTTATCAGTACAAATATTTGAGGTACCATAAACCACAAAATGCTGTGTGTTGTAGAGCAAAAGCTGTGCAATTAAAAACACAAGTGCCCTGATAAACTGTGACCTGAGACGCTGAACCACATAATTGCATTTAGTTTTCACTTCGTTTAAATTGGTGAAAAAGAGACAATGTGATGTGAGCATCAATTTGGAGGTCTGGAACTACAGAGCTACAGGTCTCCTTAACCCCTTTAAACCTTAATACGACACAATGTTTTCAATTTAATGATGTCTTCTTTTACAGGTGCAATTATTTTTTTTGTAATACTAGTTTTCACATGAATAAATAAATGAACTCGTCTAAAATGTGAGCCTGAAGCTGAAGAAGCTTTGAATGCCATGTTAGAGGACTGCGACCTTACGTGTTAGTCTTTTTCTCAAATTGATGCTAATTCATCCTTTGAAACTTATAAAAGCAGTGTTCATTTTTGTCTAAATGATTTGATATAAAAGTTGTTGCTACACACAGCATTATCAAATCCATGTAGGGGCTGCAGGCAACAAATCATTGTAGTGATACATGCTGGCAAATATTTTGGAATTTGTTTTAGTATATGACCAAATTTCTGCTTGTTTTCTGTCATTTTGTTCATTATATGGAAAAACTCAAGCATGAATAACTCAGAAAAAGCTTTTTTTTTATGTCTGAACCTTTATGACTGTGTCTCTTGGTTTCACTGATGTACATTTAGCAGTTGTGTCGTGTGCCACACAGGTGGTATAAAATCAGTCAGGTGTGTTTCTGCATTACTGGCAGTGAGACAACACAGAGTGGTGTGGTGCCTGAAGATAATTGTTGTATTATATGTTACCGGCTCAGTAGATAAGACTGAATTCCAAATTGTATCTGCATCCTGTTTCTGTACTTTCTGTACAGTGCCCATAAGTATTAAGTGCTGATAGAGAATATGTACTGTGAATAAATATATTTATATATATTGTTACTATTTGTTTTGTGTTTAACTAAATATGCTGTTGAATTTGTGGCCGGGTTTGTCTGGTAAAATGTTTCTCTAGGCAAATTAAAAGACAAGAGAAGGATGATTCCTATTTAAAGTATCTGCACAGTGTCCACAAGCATTTGATTTTGTTTTTCTAAATTGGAAGGGAATAAAAAAAATCTGTGTTACAAATGTTTTGTCCTCTCTAACTGGTTGTTTATGGGGCCATCTAGTGACTGTTGGCTGCAATCAGAAAGTGCCAACTGAGTAAATAGTGAATTTCATTACGTCTTCTCCTGTGACATTCTCTTTTAGCATGAATAGAGGTTACTAACATTTGTTTTATCACTTCACTTGAACAAACACAACCCTGTTCATGCAACATATTCAATCTGCCCAGATAGGATGTAATGTTTAAGACTGAAACACTGTTTTAGAGGGTCTTTCAATGACAATTAAAGTACTCACTGATGTAATTTGTGTTACTGGTACAAATATTACAGTAAAGACATTGGTGTGTTTACTATTTTTGCAGCGGTAATAATAAAAGTTCAGGCAAAACACACCTAACCTAAATTGTTCACAAAGCAATTCAGTTGCCAGAGGAAAATGTTGGTGTTGTACATTTCTGCAAAAGACATGTTACTTGTTGGGAAATAAATTTGTCTGCATTGTTGCACCTTGCAAAACCTTAACAGCACACACACCACACATCCATGCATTGTTTTAATCACTGATTTCACTGATGTCACTGATCTCCACACCTGATTCTTTATTTTAGTTTAAACCCTTTATGTTTTGTTCTTTTGCTGAAAACCCACCCATAAGCAAGAACATACATGCACACATACAAAAAGGCTCACACTTCCCAGAGGATGACCGTGAAACCAACCAAGTTGCAGAGGAAAGCACATTTCATTCAGGGAAACTGATTAATCTCCTGTGTTTCATTAACATGCTCCTCCAGCTCCCCAAGGCATAAAACATTGTGTTGCTTTTTGGCTTTCTGGCAGCCTAACAGGGATTGTCTTACCAGGCCGTACCACAAAGACACCTCTGCTGTCAGATTTTGGTCGTGATGACACACACAGGATCGTTGTCTTTCACTGGCCCCATGAGGGAGTGTCTTTAGTTAGCTGACTGCACCTGCAAAGATCAAGAAGCACACGTGGAGTGAATGTACTGGTGTGTAACATGTAGGCAGCATGCTGGAGGATGTAAGCTGAAGATGGAACATGCTTTACGACTTTTCATCAGCTGTTAAAATTTCATAGTCAAAGTTGTCGAGACGATGGCTGAAATGAACGGCCCCATGGAGGGTGAAGACACAGAGCTGGTGGGGATGGGACTTCGTGTCTCTGTGTCCCCTGCACAAACTGCCTTTTACATCCTCCTGGTGATGCTGGGCATCCTGGGTAATGCCACCGTTGTTGCGGTGATTGGTAAGAGTGTAATAATGGACCGCGGTGGGGGACGGAACTCAGACATCATTATCATTAACATGGCACTGTCCAACCTGCTGGTGTCTGTAATGAGGAATACACTGCTTGTCATCTCAGACATGGGACTCGAGGTATGTGGTCTTTTGGATCAGTTGTTTTAAAGATTGCCAGTGAGTCACTGTCTAGTTAGATCAAAGGGTGTATTGATTTTGAAGAGGAGGATTTGTCTGGAAAGTTTGTGTTTTTTTCCTTCCACAAACCTAAAATAGCTGAGACGTTAAGCAGACATGAGGTGAAGGAGAAAGTCAGTAAGGTTTGAGAAAAAGACCTCTTCGTATCTCCTGGAGAAAAGTGTGAGTACATCATATTAGTCAGCAAAAGTTTGACTATACACCTGTCTCTTTCTTTTACAGCTGTATTCCTCCAAAGAGTGGTGTCAGTTCCTTATGGGTGTTTGGGTGTGGTTGCGATCAGTCAATGTGTGGTCAACGCTCTTCCTCAGTGCGTTCCACCTCCAGACACTGAGGCGTGTGGCTCCTACCATTGGGAGCCTTCATGGGCCCCGGGGCCTTCCTAAGACCCTCATGCTGAGTCTGGCCCTTATCTGGCTTGTCAACTTTATTTACTCCATTCCTGCTCATATCTTTTCCACTAACGGGGACATGAACAGCACAGAGGTGAGATGCATTGAATTCAGTTATAGGACCATAGGACCACACCTGTTTTGTACATCATCATGTACACTTCACATGACAGCTGGTCATTTAGTACACCATGCTGCTTTGTTTTAGAAATGTCAATTTACTTTTTATTCTATTAGAGGCTGGTTTCCATTTATTTATGTACAGGATGTCAGTCAGCACAGAGAAACCTGCTTCCATTGTGTGACCTATCACAGTAAACATCAACTGTATTTATTGTTGTTAAAGTAATTACATAGATTGTTGTTGTTTTTTAATGGACAAAGCCAATATGACGTCACCTATTGGTTTGTGAACTCCCCTTTTAAAGCCTTAAGTTTGGAATTCTGACTATCCCTATTTTAAATTTTTAGAAGTGATCAAATTTGGACCAGGCCCCCAGAAAAGCGTTTGGCCTTACAGCAAAAAAGAAGCATTTTCCTCATAGGCCAACATTATAAAAGAGATCTGTAAAACTGATGACAGGACAGTTCGAACTGCAAACAAGTTCAGTTATGAATCTTATCATTCCAATATATTGAGCCATGGTAGTTTTATATTTGTTAAAATTTACTGGAGCTGAAAAAAGCAATTTAAAAATCTGTGACATCATCACAATGTAAAGACTATGAACTGAGCAGGAACTCGTGGGCGGGGCCCGCTGGAGAAACACTACTGTGCATATTTAGGAGGATACTGTGGAAGTAAACCTGAAAGCTTGAAAACTTTTTTGGCATATGCGCCAGGTGAGCAACTACATTGGAATGAAGAGGCGCCATCTTGGGGTCCTTGTTAATATTAAAATCTATGATTTGGGCAACAGTGTGGAGCTAACCCTAAGGCTAGCAGCTAGCTTGGTTAGCACGGTGCATTTACAGCTATGGTTAACTGTGATAATGCTAATACTAATTTTTGCTATCCTAAAACCATTAAACAAAATGTACTAAAAATGAATATCCAAGACCTTAGAGGGTCTTTCAGTACAACCAAACACTAAACAAGACTTTTTTAGGCAACCAAGATGTTAGTTATCTTTCATGAGCTGAAAACACATTGAAAAAGCAACGGCTACAACTATGCCTACACTTTGTGAATCTGGGGTTACGGCAAGTTTATGTTACCTAATCAACAGTGCCGCCATGGTAATGGACCGAACCCTCCTGTCACTGAAAGTGGCCATGCGTAACTTTAAGCCTTAATAAAAATTTAAATGGTTGACTTGTGAAAAAAAATTACCCCCACACAGTTATCATGAAGGGGGAAATTAGCCTTAGAGACCAAACCAAAACCAAACCAACCAAAACTGTTTTTGTTCCAGGCTGTAAACATGTTTATTTCTACTGTGAAGTTGAGCATTTTAACATGGGAATATATGGGGATTGAGACTGTTTTGGAGTCAGCCTCAAGTGGCCCTTCAAGGAACTGCAGTTTGTGGCACTTAAGTGTAGGCTTCATCTTTCAGGCCCGGAGGTTGGCACTTGGTAAAAATGTTCTGTTGTATTATAGGAGTTAAGACTTGCAAAAACACTGGTATGATACAGTGTATGGTACACAAAAAAGATTTAATGTGGAACAAACACGGTTTGATTGTATATACACACACATGTGATGGTTCGTTAATCCTGCAAAAAGTACTGAATTTAAATAAATTAAGAATTTAAAAAAATGTTTAACATGTGGATAGGTTCCTGATAATATCAAGGGAATTCAAGCTTTTTGCTGCATTAATCTCTCCCCTGACATGTGGTCCAGAAAATACTGAAATCATTTAGAGCAGCAGTGTAATACACTTCATCTGAAGTGAGAGATCTGCATTAAATTTCAAACACATCAGCCATAAAATATTTGAAATTTTTTAAAATATATGAAATAGCAGATGTTTTTCTATGGTGAGAATTCCCTAAATCGCTGACTATAATGTTCCACCCTCTTTCCTCCACTCCTCCATCTCCCTCCTCCTCTCTTAGACCCTGATGCTGGTGAGCAGCACAACGCGCCCCCTGCTGGGCTGCGTGTGGAACTTTCCTTCCAGCTACAGTGGCCTGGCCTATGCCACCACATCTATGGTGATCCATGAAACAATTCCCATAATACTAATGGCCTTTACCAACCTGGGCTCCCTTTACACACTCTACACCCATAGCAGGATGCGGAGTTCGGTGCAAGATGCACCTGTCATTAAACGGGTACCTGCCGAGAGACGAGCAGCCAAGGTGAGGAAGAGGCCGTGAAGCCACGTTTATCATGTAGATGGATAGTAATGTTTCATCTACAGCAGCACTGATAACTCATTTATTCGACAGACGAGCATGTACATCACTTGTTTTACTTTTTTATTCGAGTCAAAGTGAACGTAATTCATCAGTACCGATTCCCTGAATCTTTGTGTTGTGTGTTTCTCCAGGTGATTCTCGCTCTCATAATGCTTTTCATTGCATCCTGGGGAACCAGCATTATCTCTGTCAACTATTTCAACTACAACCGTGGCTCCTCAGCGGAGTTTCTACTGGTCATTGCTCGTTTTGCCAACATCATCTTCATCGCCATGTCACCTGCTGTTCTGGCAATCGGCCACCGGCGGCTGCGTTCTTTCATCAAGTCAGCACTCTCTAACTGACAGAACTGTGCAGCTCACACTATACTGCTGATCATGAACTATTGTTTGCATCAACTTCCCTTAAAAAAACATGTAAGGGAGGTTCATGGCAGTAGGTATGAATATGTGATGTTCCCCCTCATAAACACGTGTGTGTGTGTGACTGGAGTTGAACTGATGGACTCAGTGGAAGGGGAAAGTGGTAGAAAGTAATTAAAGATATACTATAGTTACTGTTTGTGAACAGCATCACCAGCAAAAGTGAAAGACAACTCCAGCTTTGTCCATTTGGCATTTCATTTTGCTGTATTTGCTTTATTTTCAGTACCGTGTCGGCAATTTTCATAGCTTCCTCTTGGATGCATTCTGTTTGCTGTTTATAAAGTCCGACCTCACTTGTGTGCTGTGCCCAGGAATGTCCTGAACACAGAAAAATAATAAGAAAATGAAAAGAAAAAAACACTGGCAGACGGCAGAGGCTCTGCAGATGAATACACCACCACATACTTCTAGTGAGTCATAAGTGATGAAGTCTATACATTTTTTTGTTAGAAAAGTCCTGCATAGTTTACCTTTAACATTACAAGGATTTGTGCTACATGTCCCAATTAATTCCGATAGATGATGTCTTAAATTTACAGTCTTGACAAACTGTCAAACTATCAAATCCACTTCCTTTAGATTACATTGCCACAAGATTACATTAGTTTCCCACCCAATGTCTGGATCTACCATTCTGCTACAGAGGTTCAGTGTTGAATGGATGTGATTAAACAGCAACATCAGAGGTTGTGTTTGTACATCCTCTGAAAAAGTGGTGTTAATGGAATTCTCTAAGCTTGTAAAAGGTCATCAACAAGATCTATAGTTTCATTAAAGTTATGAGTCACCATGATAGCTTCTGACTAAGCATTTCATATTTAGTCATCCCACATCAAACAACTGGTTAATGTAATGACACAAAAAACAACTTAAGATAAATGTACACTATTAGAACTATTTGCAAACTTTTGAGGAGCACTTGCTATGTTACTTCTCCAGAGTTTTTTCCTGTGTAACTTTCTTTTTCGGAGGAGTTTTTCTTTGGCGTAGATTCGACTGGGTTTGACCCATTGGAGCATTGTTATTTCTGCTATTAAGACACTGTGCGTGATATTGATTCAAGATTCAAAATATTTATTGTCACTCCGGTTACACAAGCACAGTCTTGTGAAATGCTTCGCTTTGCAGGGAGGCTCCATTTAAGAAAAACAATAGCAAATATAAAAAGCCACATTAGGTGTAAGATACAATATAAGAAACAATAAACTCAATATAATACATATTAGGTGTAATATGAACATATGGAAAAAGGGAAAAGCTAAATATATATTTGCTTAAACCCAAAGGATTATTAGACTATATCTCATCTTAAAGAACAACAATAACAACACAGAAGCAATGATACGTTAATTTTTTTTCTGTTTTATTTATGTAGCTCAACATCACAAATCAAATTTGCATCAAAGGGCCTTACAACATACGACACACTCTGTCCTTGGACTCTCACCATGAATGAGGAAAAACAGGGTGAAAAACATTGGAATGGATAAAATAGTTTCTACAATCAAAGAAACCAAATTACCTGCTTGATTGCTTTGTAATGATTTCCCAACTCCTGAGGACAGAGGGATGCCGTATGGTGTAAAGCCCTCTTAGGCAAATTGTGATTTGTGATATTGGGCTTTATAAATTGGTTTGACTTGAAATAAATGGCTTGAAATATCTCCAAATAAGATAAAATAATACTTGACAACAGTTCTGTCCAGAGAAAATGTGCCTGTGGATTAAAATGGATAATGCATCTTCATGCATGCTTATTTGGGTGTGAAATCTGGTATATTTTTTAGTATTTTTGTATCAATTCAATCACATTTTACTTTCATCATTTATTTGCCCTAACTTTCTCCTTCACTTTTATGACCTTCCTTTCTTTTTGGACAATAAAAACACTTTGTTTTCCCTTCTTTCCTTTAGTCTTTGGGGATTCACCCCCCTCCTCAGTGTTCTTCCTGTGACATTTAAGCACTTTCGACCACATCAGGATCATACTAACGATTCTCCTCCTCAGCTTGCCATGTCCCAGGGCCACCACCATGGGACTGAATCCTACAAACAGTGAGGCTGAGAAGTGAGCCACAGTCAGCAGCCCTTCAGCGTGGTGTCCCCCATCGTGGTTGTAGTACGTCACCGCAGCAACCTGCAGTGCCCAGCAGACCACGAAGAGTGACACCAGCGACATGATCACATGAGCCGCTTTGCGTTCAGTGGACAAGTGTTTGTCCATCTCCCCGCAGGCTCCTCCTGACTCTGTCCCTGCAGTAACAGCTCGTATGTGTTTTGCCAGCGCATGAAGCGTGGCCAGGTTGGTGCAAACCATCAGCACCAGCGGCAACACCTCATTAAGTGCAAGGGAGGAAGAGGCGAAGGCTGAGCCTTGTTGGTTGGAGGGGAACTCCCAGACACAGCCCAGAAGAGGCCTAGTGGTGCAGCTGATCACCATCAGCTCCACAGTGGCGTTGCCGTGAACGTGAGTGCTGTATACCAAGGCTGGAATTGAGAAGGCCAGGTTAAGCCCCCACACCAGCCCCAGAACGATCCAAACCCGCCGCCTCTCCCTCTGCTGTGCGAGAGGGCCAAAGTTCACCTGCTGCCGCCTCAGGGTGGTGCAGTGGAAGACGCTTAGTGCCAGAGTCACCCAACAGCCCACAGCTCGCCACCACACCCACAGCAACATGAAGATTCGGCACCAGCCCGGAGACAGAGACACATCCAAGCCCAGGTCGGACACAAAGATGGGCACTGTGCGGAAAAGCGAGGTCAGCAGGTTGGCCAGAGACAGGTGCACCAAAATAGTGTCCGAGGGAGGGAGCCTCCGAGACGGACTCTTAAGGGCCGACTGCAACACCTGAGAGTATAAGCATGAAACGCTGAGAACAACACCTGAAACACTGAGCTCAATCAGCAAATAAAATACTCTGTATAATCTCACCACATGGATGACCAAGATGTTTCCAAGGATACCAGAGAAGACCAAGAGCCCAAACAAAATAGCGTCTACAGTGAGGACCTCTGACATGGCATCATTCTCTGCATGGCGACATAGTTTGCTTTTTCTTTGTGACAGGCATGTGCGCGAGAGTCACAGTGAAACATCAAGGCTTTATGTGCACTACTGATGCTAAAGCTCCCGATGGCGTTTTATATATGCACAAACAGATTTGTCAGAGACATCAAAGATGGTTTCATCTTTGCTGATCAGGCTCAAGGTCAATTTAATCCAACGTGTTGATGCTTTGAGTGTACATGCAGAGGTTGGCATTTTCCAAGCAGCATCATCGATGTCTTTTGGCCTGAACGATCACAGCAACAGGTGTGGGACACTGTTTATTTGTTGTGTTAATCACAGTCTGTTCCCATTCAATTATTCATTCTAAAACATCATCACCAGCAATCTGCTCATTTCGTAATAATTCTTAATGTTCCATCCTGACTAAATAACACTAGCTATCAGACCATCAGTTCTAATATTAACTGCAGTTTACACAGATTTAACCAATTACCTTGCACAACCTTTAGGGGACAGGTGGAGAGAAGTCATTCCCACTGACACAGCTTTTTTTCTCCTATCAGTCAGCTATTCATTGTCTCCCTTGATATTAACTGTTTACTCAGTTGCCAAGTGTCTCTCTTGGGGACGTGGCAAGTGCTGCTTTGAATAATCTCACATAAGCACTGCTTAATTAAATGTATTGTGGAGAACAATGATGCATCTTGATCACATGTTTTTTCCACTGTGCCTTGAGATAAAACTTGTTTTTTATTCCTGCTGATCTGTATAGGTGCTCTTTGTTCGTGATGATTTTATACAGAGAACATCATGACCTCTTTACTGCACTACATGTCAGACTGCTTTTTGTACAGGGAATGGACAAAGTGAAAACAGCTGTATAATGCACTGCAATCTGATACATTATCCCTGCAGCAATTTCTGCCTTTGTAAGATTTATGATTTATTCAGACTGTGTCAGAGAGGTCTTGGTATAATTTAGTGCTAATTTTTACAGCTGTAGTCTTTCTGTTATCACCATCAGAGGGGTGAAAAAATTACGTGATGATCTTCCTTTACAATTCTATAAAGCACAACAACACTAACAACCATTCTCACCCCGTTCTATACAAAATAACATGTTTACTCTGATGAATCTAACCCAGAAAACAGCAGCAGCAGCAGCAGCAGCAGCAACTCTCTGTCTTGCGGTTAACAGCCCTGTTGTTGAAATTAGGGAACAAAGGGTCTATTTCTTGCAAAAAACATTGAATATTTATTATTGAATATGTAAAGTGATAATTTGTAAATAGCGACTGGCACTGTTGAATGCCATGCATCCAAAAGTGAGTGCAGGGCAGCATCAGATGCATGCATCCATTTTCATCCACTTATCCGGGGCTGGGTCGTGGGGTCAGCAGGCCAAGCAAGCACCCCAGACGTCCCTCTCCCTAACAATGTTTTCCAGCTCCTCCTGAGGGAACCCAAGGTGTTCCCAGGCCGGATGGGATATGTAGGACCCTCCAGCGTGTTCTGGGTCTGCCCCGGGGCCTCCTACCAGTTGGGTGTATCCAGAACACCTCTAACAGGAGGTGCCCTGGAGGCATTCTCCGAGAATCGCCACCTTAACTTGGTGGACGGGTTTGCATGTCACTGTGAACCTGGGAGCTGTGTTGTCCGGGGCTAATAGGGAGGGGAGGGGCTAGACTAGGAGCGATTCAAGAAGACCTTGATGAATTGGCGTATTTGGACCTTGAGGACCTCCCCCCCCCAGTGCATTGTGTGCCGGGTGGCAGGCATGTGTATGAATAAAATTTGAAGTTGTCCATGCTAGATTAAACACTTAAGTATATTTTAAGTATAATTTTGATCTGAATCAGCAATGATTCTGCTTTTTTTTCCCATGTTAGTAAAACAATGAGTAGCCTGAAATTGATCATTATTAATTGATGATAATTATAGAAGATTAATGTTGCTTCCCATTTTTCAAAAGCTAAATAATGTCCTTTGTCTGAGCAACATTATTTCAAACAGTTCTCTATTAAATATTATATTAAACTCAAAGATTAGGAGAAAGGAGTTTCGGGTGTTTCTGTAGGTGTTGTTGGTACAGGTAGGGCTGACAGCAGCTCTGATGTGATGTGTAGCCTGCTCTGCCTGGGTGTGAGGGTCCTGCAGGTGAGCAGCACACGTGGGATGCATATTGCCTCCAACCATCAGTGTCGTCAGGGCTTCGTTTGTTTTCACCGTTACTGATAGACACCTGGAGCAATGAGTGGGACGATGACTCACAAATCGACTGTTGATGACTACAAATATTTTGTGCACGCACCCACGCTCCCAAGCACACCGCGGCGCGCGCTCCTCCACGTGCACTCTCGCACAGCGGGCATCAAAGCCTTTACGTCAAGCCAGACAGGAAGAAGAAAGCGAATCTGATGGCACGATAGCCGGGTCCTCATCATCCCACCGAAACCAGTAAGTGCTTTTATACATGCCTGAGAGTCGGAGGCTGCGCGGAGGGGGCTTTATTAACTTCATCCGAGCTTATCCTATGCAAGGTCATACTCGGATCTCTCACTGACAGGATGGCCGCATGACTAAATGTTATTTCTGTCGCAGATGCATACCCGCTCCTCTCGCCCATGGACGTGCTGTCCTGTTTCACACGGATTTCGTCGTGTGCACTGAAGCGGAGCTGATCTTATGGCAGACATCAGCCCGCTCTTTACCATCGCCCATCTGATCCACTGTGAGAGAAAATAATTCGACGAGAGGAGGTGAGATGAAAAGCCAACAACGACCATCACTGCTCGCCTTATCGGCACTCGTGCTCTGCACATTACACCAGACAGCTGGCTCCAGCAGATCTCATCGCAGCAGCTCAGCATCATCAACAACAACATCCCCATCAGAGGCTGGAGGCAGGAACCATTTAGGGATCCAGCACTGGCAAAAACAGACTAACAGCTCTAACTATGGCAATCACAAACACGAAAGTAGGCCACCACCAAAGCTAAAAGAGGTAACAGGCCAAGTGAATAGCTTCTCTCATAACACCAGCAGAGGCAATATTACTACTGTGATATCTGAAAGGTCTGGCAGGGCACCAAACTGGAGCCTGGATGAAGGGGCGTCACCGCTGTGTGCCTACAGAGTGATTGAGGGCGGCATCGGTGGGCAGCTGTGTTTTCGACAAACACTGTTCGGGTACAAGTGTCATCAGGGAGACTGCAGGACAGTGGTGAATTTGGGGAATCTGGTGGCAAATATTCTCATCAATGGCAGCATACTGTTACAGTGGACCCATAAGGGAGAAATGACTGGCCGAGACGCAAAGACGAAAGATGCTGCAGCTGTTCAGAAGAGTGGTGGGGATCCAGGGGCAAATTTAACAAAAGAGGAAACTCTAAGATCAAACACTGTTTTCAGTGGCCGACGCCACAGGCGGGGTGGCTACGAGTTGAGCTGCTGGTGGAATGGAAGCTATACTCAGTTTGAGTGTGCTGGCGTCCATCTTGGATCTGGCTGCAGGGACTTTCTCCTGACTGAGCTGCATGAGAACATCCCGTACCGCATCTGCCTGCGCTCCCTGGCCCGCTCCGATCCAGCTCAGAAAGCAGACCAGCAGGACTGTGTGGAGTTTACCCTCCCGCCGTCTGGGATGCAGGACATTGTGATTGCCATGACAACGGTTGGGGGAGCTATTTGCGTGATGCTGGTCATCATCTGCTTGCTGGTGGCATACATCACAGAAAACATCATGAGCCCCACGACACAGCACTCATACTCCTACCGCACTCACTCTCGTCACTGATGTGACTCTGAATCCAAGATGCACTGTTAATACATAAAAAGACCTACATTTAACATCCATGATCACATCTAATCCTAGATCACAGCCACTCACTGTCAATAATACTTACTTTTCAGTCCGCCACATAATGATATACACATCCTGTTATGACTGAATAGAAGCACAAACTACTGTTGCTCTGCAAATAACATGCCTTGTCAACCTCTGCGAGGATGCACTGAACCAAAAGTACTGATTACTTACATTTACAATTATACAGTAGTTTACTGTTTTCTGTTTTTGTTCAAGGTTGTCTGTGATTGAGTCTGTCAATCTGTATGCTGGCAGCATTTATACAGCAATACACTTAATGAAATGGCTTTGAGTGCATCAGAAGCAGCTGTTTTTTGGCTAAATGTGCAGCCTGTGAAAGTGTCCCGACGGTGTCCTTCCTTGCTGCGACACAGGAAAATAAAACTTTAATGAATTTCATTTTTTCCACTTGACTAAACCATCCCACCGTCCAGTTTTGCTTTTAGGTCTGCATACAGTATGTATTTGTACCATTTTGTGAAGGGAAATACAATCTGGTGTACAATCTCCAAATACTGTGCCAAACATCTTGAGTTATAATGCCTTTATGTCCAGCTGTCAGTGAATAAAGTACCATGAGGTCATTTGTAATACTTTGCAGCTGTCCTTGTTTTTCTCCTTGCGTGTGAGAGAGTGTGTGTGCACGTGGTCGTCCTCACATCTCTGGACATTCTACAAGAATCAGCAACAGACAGGAATTAGAATATCTGTATAAACACAAACCTTCCCTAGGTGTCTGATGCAGGTCAGTCACAGAGGCTGATCTCATCGGTCCTATTCATCTTTTCTGTTTAAGTCTTTCTGGATAGTTAAACTGGATACAACTGTATCCCAAACTATGATCAGATCAGGAGGATCCTCTTGTACACGCAATGTATGTGTATACGTGTGTAATTGTGTGTATAGTGTAAAATACCAAGACAGAAACGTCAATTTTTGACAAATGAGATAACATATCTGAAAAAGTTTGTCACATTGATGCAAAAAATATAAAAAATAAATAATGATTTGATGATAATGACCAAAATGATATGTATCATCGCCACAACTATGTGGGGGAGCTACCATGGTACAAACTGTCAGGCAAAATCTCTGATTACTAATTTTGTTGTCATCTCAGGGTATTCATCATCATATTGTTCAACTCTAGATCAGATAAACAGTCAGTCCAGGACAGAGAATATACACACCAAAGCACAATATGATAAACTGAAACAAACAAACAAATGTTATATTATTACATAGGCCTACAGTGTACAGATGTAGTAACATCTACATGAGTGTTGGGGATTGTATGCATGGTAAGTATCATGGAGGTAGAATTTATCAATAGGACAACTGAAATATGCAGTTGCCTGTTCAGAACTGATTTAAGGATGAGGATAAGTAGTTTAACAGATGTTATAAAAATGCTTCTTATAACTGTACATTTTGTTCTGCGAATGCTCCAGAGACATTTAACATATGTTTGGGGCTGCCCATCATTGCTGCTTTTTGGAAATTTGTCAATGATTCTTTATCAGATTTGACTGGGTTGAGCTAAGATCCAAATTTTATCTTTTATTCTTAATCAACATAGGCTGCTGTTGGCAGGCTTTAGAATTTTATAAATGTGGTATACTCTGAGTCTCCCTTTGTGATCACATTGGATTCTGGCTTTTAAGAAAATAGTGATCTTGGAACAGCTAAGATGAACAGCGTGCACCCTAAAACAATCAGGGCCTGGGTGGATATTATAACTGCCCTTGATAATGTATGGATTTTAATGCTTTAACCTCAGCTGACCATCTCTCCTTCTGTTATTGGTGTTGTTCCTCTTGTTTTGGCTTGTTTGGTCGTTACATTTGTCAGTATATGTTGAAAATAAGTTGTTCTTAAAAACACAATAAACATTTAATCACAAAAAAGTATTGATTGTGGAGAAAAAATACGTATCTCTATACATAGAACACATATTAAATGGAAAATATATCATTCAAAATAGCATACATTTACGCATTTACTGTAAACACGTTGTCAGTTTGTCCAGGATATTTTTGTATCTAGTTTTGTTTAGTTTCAGCAGAAGCGTCAGAAGTTATTTGAGTCACAAGTGTGCGCCTATTTTTAAAAAAAAATGATGTGGGTGTTTTCATGAACACTTTGAATGTAGTAAAAATATGTCTTTCAAGGAAAATCATATTTTTCACTCGTGTTTGTGTACCGACCGACGTCACGCTACGTCGCGTGACAAGTAGCAAACCCCGCCCTCAACTGACATCACTTCATAAAGCCGTAGTCCAGTGACGGGGCGACGCCATTTTAACTTCCTGCATCAGAAAGAAGACGAGCCAGTCGCACAGTATTTGTATTCGAACCGTTTTCTTAATAACCGTAACAAAGGGGGTTGTTTTGTTTGTTTTTCTTTCAGGGATCAAACTAACTGCCTCTGTATAGTTTCTGACAGCTGCTAACGGTTAGTTTCAGCCGAAGAGTCGCAATGCCGAGCCACACGCTGCGTGTAGCGGTTGTGTGCTCGAGCAACCAGAACCGCAGTATGGAAGCGCACAATATCCTCAGGTAAAGATGAGCCACCGGGAGGAGAACAAAAGGAAAACCCACCGTGAAGTGAACCAAATCTGTGCGGTATCGAGCCGTTTTCCCGTCACGAGTCAAGCCGACACGGTGACAGACAGTCTGTTGGGCCTCAACGCAGTTAACAATGGACTCGTTCCTTTTGAGTGTCACAACGGGGCTACGGCCCACTTTTAACGCAGGTTTCTGACTAGGTTTCAGGTTCGCGGTTGCCTACAATAAATATCCGCATTTTTTTGTTTTCAAACAGGTTATGGACTTTCAAAAACGGCCCAAATTGTTTTTTTCCACCCAACATGTTGACTAGAGCGCCCCCCTGTAGAGAATATTCCGGAAGGGAGGGACTGCAGCTTGAGCAACATCAGATGGCGTACCTGCTCTGATCAGCCCCCTCATGCACACACTACTTAGAGAGGTTAGGTTTAGATTTACTAGTTTGTAAGCCAAAGGTGTGTGCTGGTTTGGGACTGTCAGACATTTCACACTTGGGTTCATTCCTTAATGGCCGCTCTTTTCTCATTTTAAAGCAGAGTACCTTGGTCTAGTACAAAATGAGTTACAGAGGATTCAATTTTGTGACGACCTGACATCTGTGTGGTTAGCTTGATTAAAAAAAAATTTCTGTTCTAAGAAAGTCAGACAAATTCTGACACAACATGAGAGAGACAAGCTGAAATAGGCCTACGTACATTTAGTGTGGATTTATGTCTTAGTTCAGCCTTTGACACAAAACAGGTCCACATCATACATTGGGTACTTTACACTTTAGGCATGGAAAGACGCTGATGACTGCATCTACTTGTATGTAATGTTTTCTTGTGTCCAGTGTTGATGTCAGAACCGGTATGTAATTTACTGTCTTATCCTCTTGGTTTTTGCAGCAAACGTGGATTCGAGGTGCGTTCTTTTGGGACAGGGTCTCATGTGAAGCTACCCGGTCCTGCCCCGGATAAGCCAAATGTGTATGACTTCAAAACGACATATGTACAGATGTACAACGACTTGGTCCGCAAGGACAAGGAACTGTATCCCCTTCTCACTCACTTTTCCACACACACACGTTTACACTGTTGACTGGAAGCCAGATAAGTAGACATGGCCCATGTACATGTATTGTGTTTAGATATTGCTTTTTTTGTGGGAGTTCGTGCATCAAGAGTGAATGCGTTTGAGCGGCACAGCAGATGGAACTGCACCAATGGGTAAATCACATGCAGGGATTTTAAAATGTGTCACAAAGTTATGCTTTGTTATTAAACCTGTAACATACAGGGGGTGGACAAAACACATTGCAATACAACAGTAAGTACAGTTTGGTGAAGATCAAATGCTTTTGCTGAGGCACATCAGATTTAAATTTATGCTCACTTGTCAAATCCTAGTTTACATTGTTCAGTGTCTGTTTTCTCAAGAGTTGTCATGTTACCACTGTTGTTCCTTGCTTTCCTTCTGTTTCCAATATATGGACCATACCTGCTGTCATAATTGATAAGTTTGCAGTTTGAGTAACACCAGCAAATCAGACAAAAATATTTTGTCTCTTTCAGAGAGTCAACACAACCTGGTTTGCCTTTCTTTGATAGTTTTTTTTTTTTTAAATTGCTGTAATTGCTAACAATCGCTGGTGCATCATGATAAACACGTAAAGTGACGGGTGAGAGTACGCAGAGACTAAACCACAGGAGAACTACATCAGCAAAGAAAAACAGTGGTGACACATAGACAACACTGGCTGGAAAATGAAATGCCTTACAGGACATTTAACCATACTAAATCAACACAAACATCAAGGGCAGTTTCACTGTTTAAGTATTGGCTTTCTGGGTCACATCATAAATTTTGATTAAGATAATATTGACTGGTGCCCCAGTGTAAGTTGAAGAAGAGTAAATTAGCCCTGTGTTAGTGGGAATTCATGTATATACTACTAACAACCTTAGACCACATTACAAAAATAGCCTGTAATTTGTTGTAGCTGGAGACATATCTAAAAGTGAAGGATTTGCACTGCATTTTCTTTGCACATGTAAACACTGTCTCAGAAATTTTGTTTTATTTAGTTATTGCAGTTACTTGTCCTTATAAGTACTGAATAGTGGTGCTTTTTGGTCTTCACTGATATCGCTCAAATACTAGTTAGTAGTCTAATGTTAAACCAGCCCCCTTGATTGTATATTTTAAGGCGTCTGTTTTGTTTTTCCTGGAATTTCTCCAATTGTTCTTAAGATAATTGCTTTGTTTACAGACTTAGGCATGTCCAAGAAGGTCATATTGAGTTATTATGGTCAAATAGGCTTCTTGTGAACATCTGGGCTTAAAAGTAAGATTTGTGCTTCACCAAATTCTTACTTGCTAATGATATTACTGTATTGCAGGTGAACATTTTGCCATCCCACGGTAGGTTGTCTTTATTCCTGCATGTGTTGCAAATTGTAAAATAGCTGCCCTGTATATCCCAATGTGTTATGAATAGAAAATGTTCATATTACCTCTTAGAAGACTTTGTTGTATTCTTGCAGGTTTTCATGATTTTATTTTATTTTATTTTTTTAAGAAAATATAGTCCACTATTATAGACAATTCACCATGTTGGTTGGTCTTTTTTTATTTATATATTTGGCGGTGTCTTGTATGATGGCCATGTATTGATAGAGCAACATAGGCTTTGGTCACATCTTAGAAAAATGAAGGTGTGTGATTACATTATAACATCTGTGGTAAGGACAATAAATGTTGGCTGGCCAGTATCAGAATGACTCATTGATAACAATATTATATGATAATATAAGTTTAACATTTTACTGGTACGGCCCCGAATTGGCCTCCTTTTTTTTCCCCCCAACAGATCACTAATGAATGGAAGTTTTTTCAGACACCACCAGAGGGTGCTGTAGTGTGCCAATACAAACACTCACTGACACCATTCAAGTGTGTACCCCACAGTGCAAACAAATTATGCAGTCTCATTCAAACCAATATTTGTCTTACTGGGCGTTGGCGGGTATTTTTCCTTATTTGGTTGGTTGAGATTCTGTCTCTGACAGTTCAGTGAAGGTGCTGTGTTACCTTGAAGTGTTTCTTTTGCTCCTGTTGTGTTCCTTGACCTCCCCAACTCTTCAGATACACACAGAATGGCATCCTGCACATGCTGGACCGCAACAAGCGCATTAAAGCAAAGCCGGAGCGCTTTCAAAGCTGCAAGGATAAGTTTGACCTGGTCATCACCTGTGAAGAGAGAGTTTATGACCAAGTGCTGGAGGGTGAGGCTTCTCACAAGACATGTTTGATCACTGAAGGGATACAGTTGCAAATTCAAAGCTGCTTGCAAAAACACTGCCTTGATACTGCTTGCATAATGCAATTTTCATCCCACCATGATTTGTATGCAGACCAAGTTTTCACCCTTAACACTTCTGACTGTGTGGCGCACACTTTCTCTTTCATCTGTTGCTGCTCCCCAGATCTGAACTCAAGAGAGCAGGAGACCCTACAGCCTGTGCACGTCATCAATGTAGACATTCAGGATAACCATGAGGAAGCCACGCTGGGCGCCTTCCTCATCTGTGAGCTGTGTCAATGTGTGAGTGTTTCCTGCTGGGATTATCAAACACTGTTACATAGCCACACTGATACAACAAACACTCATAAATCATTCATGCTACTGTGGTTTAATGATGAAAAATTCTGCCGTATATCTGTTTACTTAAGTAATATGACTGAAATGGTCGTTAAGTGGACATAATATGCCATGCAGTGTATTTCCAAAGTAAGGGATTAAGTGGCCACCTAATGAAAATGCTAGTAATGCTATAAAAGGGTGCTATGGATTCATAAATGGTGTGCAGATTGATTTGAGTTCATTGGTGCAAATGAGCTGTGTGCTTTCAGGCTGTGTTTAATGTCCTTCCTCCTCCACCCCTGCAGATCCAGGAAACTGAGGACATGGAGGATGAAATAGATGAGCTCATACAAGAGTTTGAGGAGAAGAGCAACAGGCCTTTTCTTCACACTGTCTGTTTCTACTGATAACACAATAGAAATCTGCAATAAACACAGACCTAGGTCCCAAGCAATCAAACAATAGTATTATAGACACACACACATACAATTCTTACTCCTCAGACATCCACAACACCATACATACACGTTGTGTGCCTACACAGCCACACACACATACATACAGACACACACACACACAGCTTTGGGTCAGGACCTAACATGGCTGCTGTTGGACACATTGGAGATGATGGGTTTATCCTCTATGCAGAGGATGGACTCGCTGCTCTCGCTCTGCCTTCATTTCTCCGGATCAAGGTCAGGCCAAGGTCCTCCCTCCATCCCAGTCCAGTGAAATCACTCAACCATGTCTCCTCAGGGAGAGCCATAACATCCACACCCCTGCAACAACTTCTTTACCAGTCCCTTTGATTTTTGTTCAGTACAGCAACAATAATGCTGATTTTTATTTTCTCCAGATGATATATAATTGCAATTTATTGAAGCGTATATGTCAGATTTTTATTCATAGTTTGGGACAGTGTAAATGTGTTTTTGGGGTCAGACAGGGAGAATTATTTGAACTGAATGCGTGTTTTTGTGCGACCATGTGTTGTAGGTTAGTTAGGATTAAGTTAAAGTGGGTGGGCTAATAATGAATAACCAAACCTAGACCTCTCTGAGGCCCTCCTCCAGTGTGTTTCCAATATAATGTGTTGATTCATATTTAAACTTGGATATGCTATTTTCAGGGCATAGTATGTTTTTTTTTTCTTTTGTAAATGTTAAAGAATTGAAGCATTGTAATTATTTGCAAAATGCGAGCTCAGCTCAGAGTGCCTGATTTTTCTGTATGTACATATGAATCCTCTAATGAAAGAGATCTCTACGAAACATGTCACGACTCTGTGTGCTTTGAGATGTTTACTTTATGGTGGTTTCATGTAAGAGCATTACATAAAATTGAAAATGGGTATTGTTACCCAAAACAATCATTCAGTTACAACACCATCAAGCTACAAATAGAGTTGTGAGAAGTGGCTGTTACATTGATTTCATGAAGAAAACTACATTTTATTGCATGTCTCCAGGGGAAATGGCAAAAATAGTGATTTATTGATCAGGGACCTGCATCTAACAACAGCAACACTATGTTAAAACACCCATTTACAAACTCTCACAAAACTTATGCAGTATAATTCAAGTCTCGCCTATCCAGTTATATATTCAGTATCTCCTAAACACAAGCATTTTAGCTTAAAATCCTAAGCGTCTTTGAATAATGTCTTTGAATGGAGCAGAGATATGTTTCACTTTCAGTTCAGTTCTGAATAGTAAAGTTTTAATGAAAATGCATGTGTTTGGGAAGTACTGAGCATACACCTGAATATATGAGAGTCGGATAAGGGGCTGTGTTGCCTCATCTTTAACCACCTGGAAACCACAAGGTCAGGCACTGGGTGCTACTTTTGTGCCTTTTTTGAGCCATTTTTTAAGAGCGCATTGGCAGGTTGCGTCTGACGTTGCTAAGCAACCTTAAAAAGTATAGTCTATTTATCTGAAATCCTGAGTGCAGAGCTGATCTTCCAGGCGCTGTTTGTGTGTAGGCCTGTTCTGTGTGGGAATATCGTCCGTGGGACAGATGAAAAGCTCTGGCAGTTCTGCACCAAAATGATCAACTTTTCCATATTTATCACAGACTGATATTTACAGGAGGGAGAGATATCTGTTGGCTGTGATTGGTTGGTCCTCGTCACATGACATGCGGTGCTCTGTATATCTCAGGGCACAGCCTTTCACGCCCTGAAAAGTAGTTGTCGGTAAGCCATGTGCACCGCTCCGGTATCGCTCTGGCATTTGAGCACACCTGCCACGGTCCTCATTTAAAACGATGAATTTGAGTGTGCAAAAAACGCGGCATGTGTATGGCCCTTTATACTGCAAGAGTTGTATGAGAAACAGATGTTTTGATATCATTCGCTGTTTTGCGTGGTCCCCAATTAATCAGTATGTTCATTGTTTTCTGTGGAGGCATGCAAGAAAAACAAAATTTTCTTCACAAGTTAAAGATAACTCGGCTTGACAAATTGATGTACAAATGGTAATTTTGTGGGCAAAGTGTTCCTTTAATTTAGGTATTATAGACCTTTAAGTGGACATGAGAGGCCAACTTATTTTATTTTATTTTTTTGATTAAACTTAAAAAAAAATCAGAGTAAGGCAAAATTATTTAAAGCAAGTCTACAGTTGGCTTTGTTTGAAGAGTGGGTCAGTTACTCTTCTCTGGTTAATACTCAGCCATAAGTTAAAACCGTTAGTGTCCGGATGTAACGTTAACTGTCTGTTACCAGGTGACCTCGGTTTTAATCTTCATTCATTTTTATTAATAAAATAATATTAGAGTTAACTAGCTTTCTCACATAACAATAATGGCAATTTAAAATAAGATATTTAGTTAAAAAATGTAGTCAGATTACCCTGACAAACTATCCTGAACGTTAACAGTTAACTTAGCTAACCGACCGTTAGTTAGAAGAATGACTGTTCTAATGAACAGTGTGACAGCGGTAACTGTTAGCTAACAAAAGTTACCATGATAACTTATTTTGTTTACTGAAAGCTAAAAACAATGAGTTATTAAACTACCTGTGACTGAAAATCCGTCACCGACTGTTCCCCGGTGGTGACGTGAAGCTGAGCCAGCGGACCGAGAAGGTAGGACCGACGGACCGACGAACGGACGGACGGACTGACAGCCACCGGGGAGTCAAGTGCCCTACTTCTGTTGTATCGTGTTGGAGATGTAAGCTAACTGAAGAGTCGGGACGTGAAGGCACCATAACGTTCCATATTTCGCCAGATATTAAAGTGTATTAACGCTTCTCCGTCGACAGTTTACGAATAAATTGATAGTAGTTAAGCTAGTTAATCAACATTTAAACGTGTCATTTCCCCGTTGTAATGGGAATATTATAGTGTTGTGTTGTATAGCGTTATTTTAAGCTTACTTTAGTTACTGTTTGGTTCCAGGTGTTGACTTTTCTGACGGACATGAACGCGCTTTTTGACCGTTTGCTCAACTTCATCCTGCCGTTAGTGAGAGGGGAGGATCGCGTATGCGCCTGTATGTGTGGACGGTAAGACACAGTCCAGCTGCACTAGATGACACCTTATGATTGTATGTTGTGGTGAGAGAGACAAACTCGACGCTTATGTTACTAAACGTGCTTTAAAAGGCTGCTGCGAGTTGCTGACAGTGAGCTCAGAAAAAGGGGTACTGTAACCCAATAAACCTGGATTAAAACAGCATTTTTTATTATGATTTCTCACCATGAACCCTGGGTATTTATCTCATGGCTTTCAGCGCAGTATCAGTTTTCAGTGAGATACTCGTTCCCTGTGTGTCAGAGATCCTCGAACTGTGAGCTGCTGATGCACAGTATTAGAGTCCATGTCACCACACCTGCTCCCTCTGGTTCCTGTGACTTCAGGTGGTGTGTGTTTTTGTGTGTTTAACCTATGAGCTGTATTGTATTGCTGTATTGCTAGATTGGATTAGCTGATTCAACTGTTAAATTACTGACAGTTGAATTGAAATTAAAGGTTTGATTTTCAGAAAAGGCAAATGTCAAATTTTCAATTTTTGTGACGTTTGTTCAGGCTGTCATTTTCTATTTAACTGTTTACAAGACCAGGGATGGGAATCAAGAACCGGTGCCAGCGGAGAACCAGTTCCAAATTGGTATCAGAACTGAATGCCTCCGTACTTATCAATTCCCTTTTTTGATGCCAGCATGTTTTTCTAATAGTTGCACATCTTAAAACAATATTGCATGGTTTCATTTGACAAAGAAAGATGACAACAGTGCTGCTTGTAATGTCTGTAAAATGATCATTGCAAGTAAGGGTGTAAACACCAGCAATATGCTGAACTATCGTTCTACACAGTGTGGGCTTAAATTCCAGGAATGCCATGTATTTGACACTACACACGAGTATGACTGCTTCCCAGCTGAGCAGCACGTCCATTATCAAGAGTAAATATCCTCTGTTGTAATAACATCAGTGCCAAGCAGACAGGCTTCACACATTTTTTCCTTGACTAAGAAAACTGTTAAACAGTGGAGTGTTTTCACACCTGAGTCATATCAGTTCTTTTTTCCTGCTCTGTTTCTACACTGTGTTCAGTCTCACTGTTCAGATAATGAAACCGTTGCATTGATGCTGAAAACATGTGAAGGTCTGCATTTTTTTTCCACACAGAAAATTGATCAGGAATGAGTAGATTTTGATATCACCCTAAAAACAAAACTCCATAATCATCATCTTTCAGCATCATGGGTTCATTTTTATCTTTATTTTTCTGTGTGCACATCCCCCATCACTGGCTTCTGCTCTCTGCTGCAGGCATCAAGTCTATCATGTCGTTTCATATAATGGGGCCCAGTCCATTGTGGATTCAAGGGAAAACTACACCGGGAGTGACATCATGAGTCGCCAGGAGATAAACGTGATAGTTGGACTGCTCTTGGGTTTCTGCATCAGCTTGACCTTGCAGTGGTTGGACAGGGTTTGGCGCTCAAAGCTCAAATACTGGAGGGAAAACCAAATGAACGGTGAGTAAGAAGTCAGCCTAAACTGGACTGGCATGTGGGGAAAAGCTTAGGGGTTCCTAAAGTATGTTTTTTCTTAAACAATTAAATCCCCACTCCTAATGATTCGGATTTTCACTACTTCCCATTTCACTCCACTAAAGTCATGTCATTTCACTTCACCTTGCACATAAATACATATAAGAGCCTTTCATCAGCCCAGTTACCCTGTCTTTATTTCCAGTTTCCTGGTCATGGATGCCCAAATTCAGTAACGCAAGGGAGCTGTTCAGGCAATCACATCCAAAACACATGGAGGACTCCGGGGGAAACATTGAGCAAGATGTGCACCATAATGTTAATGACACGTAAATATAAAAATGTGGATTAAATTCAGTAGTTCATGTGTGCTGTTTTCTTTTCAACAAACTTACAGGTCTGACTGAGTCAAATACAACTTTGATTTTTTCATCTTTTTTGGCCATTTTGTGCTTTTATTGCATACTTAAAAAAGGTCCAGTGCGTAGGATTTCGGGGACATATAGGAAGAAATATAATATAATATAATAAAATAAGTATGTTTTCTTTTGTGTATAATCACCTGAAAATGAGAATCCTTGTGTTTTCATTAACTTAGAATGAGACATTTATATATACACAGGGAGCGGGTCCTCGTCCACGGAGACTGCCATGTTGCAACGCCATGCCATATCATGTCACTAACTATTCAAAACGTAGCTTCCTCAAAGAAATTTTAACTCAACTATCTCTTGATTATTCCAGTGTATTATCATAAGCAACTGTACCACAAAAACATTCGAACTTCTCCTGTTTATAAAAACACAAATCCATTTAATCATTTCCACAGAGACACTCCACTGTGCACAACACTTATATACTGTTATTACAGACACATAGTCCGGTTTCATGTAAAGTACACTTTTACAATGTATACATTATATATTATAATCAAACAGTCTCAGGCATTATTTGTGTTTTGTAAAGTTAATTATCTCCCCCTGCTGGACACATCTTCTGTCACAGACAGTCCAACAGACTTTAAGACAAACTGACAGACTAGTTACAGGGGCAGGACACTAATCTTTCTAATCCCAGCCGCCCCACTGACCAAATCTACAACTCAAACTGGAGTTCCGTCTTTCGGAGGAGATGATCCAGTTTTATCTTCCTTCTCTGTCTTGCCCTCACCATCAGTGGAGGCAGCAGGCTGGTCTAAACTCTCCACTGTTGTCGCAGCTTCTGCTTTGACAGCATCTTCACAGTCCTGTGCAGCTGGGGTGGCACTTTTGCCTTCTGCAGATTGGTCGATATCTGAAGGAGGTGGTATACTTTCACCTTCTTGTTTCGTATTCATCTCGAGAACTGGGGCGATCACCTCCTGAGCCTCGGGTGCCTCACTGTGCGGCAGAGTGAAGCCCATTTTGCCTCCGCTGGCTATCGCTCCAGCTGTGGGAGGTGTAAGGGTCTTGGCCTGAGACTCCTCGTCTCCATGCAGCCAGTCCATCTTCTGAAGGTGCTGCCTGACAGCGTCGTCAACTCGGGCGTCAATCATGGCCTCTGTCAGGACGCCATCTTCAGAGGAATATGCTGCCGCCTGCAAGAGAACATGTGTCAACACCTGTGTTCTATACATTCATTTACAAAAACTGATGGGAGTTTTGTGAAATTAAGATTTATATTGCTTTTTTTTTTTTTTAAAGATTACAGCTATGAACGTACCTGCCAGGCCACACCCAGCTTAGAGATCTCTCTTCCTGACATGCCCTCTGTCCGCTTCGCTATCTCTGAGCACTTTTTACCGTAGTCAAATTGTGCCAGCTTCATCCTCCTGCACAAAGACACACACACACACACAGATAGACAGATGAGAGGGCATCAGAGTAAATGATTTTCCCACAGCTTAGCTAACCTGAAATCAGTTTCTTTCTGGCTTTGTTGTGTTTTTGGTGCTCAGTTCATTGCCTCCTGGCCTTTGTGGATTGCTCCCCACCTCTCAGCCCTCATCACACATCTGACCTCTGTGTTCGTAATGCCTCAGCATGGCTGGCCCCGCTCCAGATGGCCAACAGGCTGTTTCTCGGAGTCTAAATCTAATCCTTATTCTAGCACAGCATGGATCACTCTATCAAAGATTATATGACTCCTCAAACTAACTCAGAATGAGCTCACTGACATGTGAGTGTTGGACATGGTGGACTAGGCCTAATTACTTGTTTAGTATGCATCCTGAGTGTGCAGTGACTCGGTGCCCTATTTCAACAGCTGTGTTGCTGTGTGGGGATTGTACTCACTGCCTCCCTCCTGTGGCGGGCTCCAGCACATATTTGTCAAAGTACAACCGCACCAGCCTCTCCCTCTCCTCAGGACCCGGCAGAGCAAAATTCACTATTTCATCTATACGGTCGTTGATGGCCCAGTCAAACTGCTCTGGCTGGTTACTGGCCAACACCAGCATGAACCTGAAGGAGAAACACAGAAATCAAGCAGCTTAGAGATGCACTGGGAGGTAGCCACAGTGGTATAGGCGAGGTAACGTTCAAGTTTTAATTTGTAGAGAATATAAATAATGTTTTACTTGTTGCTCTGCTCTCCAGTGCGATACAAAAATGCATTCAAAGTGGCTCTGAGGTCCTCACTGATCTTCTCCTGCAAAAAACAACAGCAAAGATTGCACGTTATGTGTCACAGAAATTAAGGAACATTTGTAACACAAACCTCAAGGGTTTCTGGAAAATTAAATACATGCAGACTTACAGTGGCTCTCTTGCGAAGGAATGCATCAGCTTCATCAACGAAAAGCAGAAGCCTGTAACAGGAAAACACACGATAACTTTTATCTGTTGTTTCATATCTGGAGTGTACACTACTGCTGTTTGTATATTTGTCCATTTCATATAATCAAGCCTACCCGCGCCGACTTGTACCAGCCCAGTCAAACACTTTGTGCATGGCTGTCACACCGTCACGGCCCATGGGTGCCACATCACCACCAGTCATAATTGCGTAGTCCATCCCAGAATGCATTGCAAGCTTCTACTCGACAGAAAGAGAAATGCCTCACAGTTAGACAAGGCATCACTTGTGTATGAATGTTTTCATCAGTCATGGGCTAGTCCTCAGGTTTACCTTAGCAAAGAGAGTTTTGCCCGTGCCTGGAGGGCCATACATGAGGATGTTCCTGTACAGGCCGTTGTTCTGTCTCGTGTTTCTTGTTGCTATGGCGATGTCACGAACACGCTCTTCCAGGGAAGGCTAAGAGATTAAAAAATGCATTTATATCAAGTGGTTACAAACCTTTAAAAAATGCATGTTGGTTACATCCTTCTTCCACTTACGCTGAGCACGACTCCCTCGAGGGCGTCCTGAGGTTTGCTCCTCAGCCGCTTGGTCGTCTAAATAGTTAACATTAAAAGTACAATTAGCATATTATAATCCGCAGTTGACAAAACAAGCAAAGCATCAACTGGTCATTAGCTACCTTGACTGGATGCTTGATTGCCTCTGCCACGGTGAATCGGGACGTTTCCCTCACCAGTGACGGCTTACCGAGCCTGGCCTCGATGTAACGTCCTGCCACCGCTGTTGCATTTCGGGCAGAGTAAACTCCCACGGCTAAAAGGGTCAGTCCTGCCACCTGGTGATGTGATGCAACAGTTAGACAGCACTCAAATACTCAGGTCAAACTCAAGTTAAACCTATGGATAAAAAACAAGTACAGTCGAAATGCGTTGGTTTATCCATGAATCAATAAAGGATTTTCAACTACAGTCAAGAGTGCCTCGGATGCATTTTTGGACTACCTGCCTGCACCACGGACTTTTACACTAAGTGATGTGGCCAGTCATTTTTTAATTTTATGTGACTATTTGCCCTATCTTTGATTAACTACACAGTGCCTTAACCCAGAGCAGCACTCCAAACCTATTTTTATATATTTGCCCACGTCGACAGTTCGAACATTTGCATGGAAATGTATGGTTACCCTTTGTCTCTTGGATGTCATGAATGGTTGCCTGGATCCAGACCTTTAAATCCTCCCACTTCACAGAGTTCCGGTTGACTGATTTGTCTGGCATCGCTGACATAAAACATCAATTCCTCGGTGAGCAATTGAGCGCCGTGGGGAAACTAAATTAGCCGATAAGCAGCATGGGCAGGACAAACATCATTGTCAAGCTGTTGTCAAACAGTTCACCAGAACCAAAGAGAAGTAATTACAACTATGGCAAGCACTGTTTACAAGATAGACGCTGCTATCAAGGCTGTTCTAAATCTATATGTCTCCTCAGTATCACCCGACATTGTAGTTCCGCTCCACTCCTGAAGAATGGCTTCACATCAGTGTGGACTTAAAATGATGTTAGACTCAGGCAGATACGTTGGTCTTAACTGGTTAGGAAATCGAGACCAACCACCCCTACCCCCACTGAAATCAGTTGAAGTGGATGCAATGTCAGACTGAAGATGGAAACGGAGTGTAAGGAGTTGACAATTCTGTCTGATATCAGGCAACATCAGTGGTGTAACACTAGCAAATGCAAACACATAACAGAAGGATTGTTATGCTTATATGTTCTTTTAACACCAGTGTGAAAAAACACTACTTGCTTTGACCATTTCTGATTCTAAGGTCTAAATTCATGAGCACTCAAAAGATGCCTTTGCTGAATCAGTAGAGACAGACGGTACCAGTCATTATAAAATGAAACCACCTTTATGAACAGACAGGCTTCGATTAGTGTGAACTGGAGGCATCTGTTTATCTATAAATACTGTCATTTATAAATGCTTTTACACCTAACTGACCTTTAGTGTGTAGGGATATTTCAAAAAACTCATTTAGTTGCCCAGTTTGTCCTTCCATCAGTGAAATTCAGTGGAAAATTCAGTCTTTATTATGTATTTATAATATAATCATTCACTAAGCTGATGGTGGGTGGAAACAGCAGTCTCACCGTGGCTGTGACTTTGTCCCAGTCTGACACAAAGGCCCTGAATCCTTCTCCAAACACAGCACCCGCAGTCCTGAGGGCAAATACAGGTCAGCTGTCATTAGCATGCCTTTTGGGCATTAACAACATCCAACAGTCAATGAACCAGTAACTTAACACACAAACTGACCACTTCTAAGAAAAGATAAGATAAGCTTTTATTTATCCTGAGGCTAAACTGCTGTGAGATACTGGTTTATTTAAAAACACTCAACACCTTCAGTTTCAGCGTGATGCAGGACGATACACCTCCTCATCATCACAAATATTGTGGTCTAAAATCCTAAATGAGTGAGTGTGTCTTACTTTATAGACTCCAAGACAGTCTGTCTGTGTTCTGCAGCCTTCAGGCGGATTTGCTCGCGGATGATATCGGCGTTCTCTCGCTCCACGCGGGCTCGTGCTTTAGTCTCTGCCTCTATACGCAGGAGCTCGTTCTTGTGCCTCAGCTCCATCTCGTGCTCTATCGTCGCTGTAAGAAACCACAACACCCAGCGAGTAAATAAACCACCCCTCAACATCGTAAAAAGCTTCTACAAGATCCTGTCGTTAGTGTTACAAACCTTTCCTCATGGCCTCCTGTTTCTGGACAGACTCCTCCTGTTTGCGAAGGTTCTCCTCGTTCAGGGCTTGCTGTTGAAAACAGAAAATAAGTGTCGGTGCTGCGTGTCTTTCTGACGCATTTTATCCTGAATATGTAGAAGATGAACTCACCTGTTGTCTTAGTTGGTCCTCATATCGCTGCCTGGCCAGCTTATCTTGATACTGAGCTCTCTGTAACACAAAACAGCCAAATGTGTTTAGCTCACCGCTGCAGCAAACTCCTACTTGTTATGAAAATACTAAAATAAAACGCATGTCTGCTCTCACCGCTTGATGCTGCTTGGTCTCCTCATTAACAGTTTTCCTTCTCTCCTCTCCCTGGATTCGGATCTGGTCACCTTTGAGCTGCTCGACTGCTGCTTCGTACTCCTGTTAGAAAAAGGTGGCAAAAATCTATTAAACAGAAGTAACACACTGGTGAACATTTTAATACATTGCTACCACACAATCAACTGGGTCCACATGTCAAATATATCACCAACAATGCCATGACAGTAATCTTAAACTTATGCAATCATAACCTGTCCAGTTTTATCTGAGCACATACAAAGACACAGTGAATAATGTGCAATATTTATTGTGTGTGCTTTTTCTATTCTCTATTTTCTCAAATGTTTAACTTTCAAATTTTACACTGCAGCGACTAAAGAAATTCTAAAAACTGGTGATTTTATCATGTCCTGCATTTGTAATACTTTATTATCCCATATGATATTTTATTTTTGTCATGTATGATGTATCTCAAGCACACTGAGTTTACACTTGTCATATTAAATGTGCTATATAAATAAGGTTGACCTGACGACGACATCCCTCAGCACCCTAATCCATCCAGTAACTCACACTATTATTCACTATTTATTTAGTTGATGTAAATTAGCACTGACAATATCAGCTACATGGTCTGGAAAAGACCTGGCGTGTCCTGAAGCAGATGAAGAAAGACGCTGGAGTTCTGTACACATGTTTCTGCCGTACCTTCATTTTGCTCTGATGCTCCATCTGAGTGGTCTGCTCCTGCATTCGAGCCAGGTCCAGAGCTTCTTTGGCATGTCCTGGATGGGGGCAACATCAGAGAGATGAGAGGTGTGATGGCTTCAACACATTGAAATTACAGTGATCAATGTAAAATGCTGGTCTGCCACTGAACCCTGTCAGATGTGTCACTAGTCCCTATTTCTACCTTATCTTAGAACACAAAACAAGATAGGCACACTCAGTGAACCATGGCATGTAAGTGGAACAAGTTGAATTTGGATGTTGCAAGCCACATTGCAAGGTGATGACCTTTGAACCCAGTCAGTAGTTTGAATGAAGGTGAGAGCATTCCAGCATTGCTCTCATGTACAACCAACAATGTTACACAGATTAGATTAAATGAACATGTGCAGATGCTGGCTGTGACTGTGCGCCACATGATCTGAGCTGTAGCATCACTGAGGTGACACCACCATGATCAGAGAGGAGCTGGATCCTGACACACCATGTCTATCTGTGTGCTGTAATAATGCTGCTATAATGAGGAGAAACCTCCACTGCGGTGACCTCCACTAACGGGCCCCTGCAGAACACTTACGGGACTTGTCGAGCTCCTTGGCCGCCTGAGCAGCCCGCTCCAGCCCGGTGGGATCGAAGTTGCTCCATTTGTCCTTGGGTTTATCTCCGCCGCCGCCGCTGGAGCCTCCGGCCGGCGGAGGTGGCGGTGGTGGCGGCTGAACCGGGAGACCGGGTGGCGCCTCAGGCTGCCCCTTGTTCAGGCCGAACAGCCACGACATTTTAACCAGAACAGATAAAACACAGTTTAGCCGGTTGTGTGAGGAGCGAGAGGCTACAGCTGCTACAGACTACTGTCAGTACACTTCCTCTACACGCGTGTCATGCCGCAGTCTTCTGCGCATGTGCAGCAGAGTGTACAGGTTTCTCTGAATAACTGCAGCGATGATTGGCTGCTAATAAGTACTTCTTCTTGTCATTGGCTGTCCCCTTAACTGACTTCAGTAGAGGTCATTCGTGTAGTCCCACCCAAAATTGCTACGGTAGCCGCAGAGGGTCAAAAAACATTGAATTCACTGGTTTTCTTGTAGTTGCATCAGGCTGTTTAATGGTTTTGTAAGTCACAGGTCATTGACATCAGTGGTGTCTGTTTTTTATCTCAGTGTGTAACATGGAGCATTCTTGAGATATTCATGTAAGGCTGGAGCAATGCTTCTCAAATACTGCTGGTCCATTGGAGGAAGATAATTGTGCCCTTTCTCTAGTATTATAATACTGTGCATTATGCAATTATGGCTACAACAGAGGGACATTTGCAGCAGCCGACGTGACTAATTAGGAATAAAATATCTCTCAAAATCACACCCTTAACATGTTTGAATGTAATCAAGACAGGACAACAACATTCATATCAAAATCTTTAATTACCTTGACATTCAACCTCACAACAAATGGTAAAATATATATTTACACAGAGTGAGAAGTCAACACACGAAAAAGCTTGAGGTCACTCCTCTTCCCAGCCTCCACAAAAAAACCCTCATAATCAGCATCCATTCATAACTTAACAAAAGGTTTCATATGCAAACAAAGGGAGGTTTGTGAAAATGTATAATCACATCCTCTATCATGATACAGGAGGTAATCGGGGTGGCTGCGGTGGAGTATTTTGTAGGGAAAACTGTAGCCGGAAAAGTCTGGCACACATGATAGAGATGTTGGGGATAAATCAGTGAACGGAGCAGAAGCAGGGCTGTCTGTGGACAAACAATGCTATGCTGTTAAATGCCAGGGGCCATCTTGGATTATGATTGTGTCCTTGTTGTGACATACGTGCATAATTTCAAATATTCAATCTTTTCTAAACTGTCCTTCAAGATCAGCTATCAAGGCACTGCAACAGTAATCATCCATCCTGCTGGAGTGTCCTTGAGCAAGATATTGCATTTCTTTCTGCTTCAGGGACGTCGCTCTGTTGGTAACAGTTCAAAGGATTTTACATCAGTGTGCGGCTAACACATGTGAGTCTCCATGTCGACTTGTTTATACATGGCAGAGGCAGAGACACCGGTCTGGCAGTACATCATGTCGTGGTCTACTCTCTGATCACACATCAGTTGACCTTTTTTCACCAAGCGACCCCCATCACATATAGCAACCAGACCCTGGTGTCAAGATGGGTCATTTATGTGGGTCATTCTTAGTCACAGAGCATTCCTGGTTTAGTGATCAAAGAAGTATGACACACAAAATAATTCAACTGATGAATCTTATATTATTATACAAAAAATATTTAGATGAAGCGAAAACCTTAAAGACAGGAGGCGACTGTGTGCCTGACTTTTTCATGACATCCCCATAATCCAAGACCCCCGATCTTTAAACCACATAACAATTGGAAATCTGTAACTGCAGCGAGTCCTTCACTGTAGTACAACAACACGGGAGAAGACACCAGCGGGCTCTTTGCCATCACCCAGCGCTGCACGGAAGCCTTCCTGTTGCCGAGCCCTCGCCAGCTTTGCGAGTGAAAGGAATGACCGAGGTTCTGTGATGGCAAGATCGCTGATCACACGTCGGTTGAGCTGAACGCTGGTCTGTGTGGACGAACAGAGGAAATGTGTCACAGATAGAGTGAACAAACAGCACAGAGAACATAGAGGACTGGTGTAGTTCTGCAACATTCAGCACAACTAACCTTGGTGAGGTTGTGCATTAGGGCGGGATACTTCATGCCATGCTCTCGTGATGCTGCTGCGATGCGTGAGATCCAGAGCTGAAGAAATAAGAGCACAATAAATAATACTGATTACTTTGCTCAATTAATAACATAATTATTCTTTGCAAGACATCGGCATGCCCGAACTGAAAACAATGAATACGATGGATGTACACAGTGGAGGCAGTGGCTCCCAACCTTTTTGACATGTGACTCCCTCAGTGAACCAATGTTTACCTATCATCACTGATCACACGTTATGGTCTTAACTGGGATTTTCACACACAACCATCTCTAGGGTTTACAGAGGATGGTCCGACAAAGAGAGCGGCAGTTCTCTGGGTGAAAATGCCTTGTTGATGCCAGAGGTCAGAGGAGAATGGCTAGACTGGTTCAAGATGATAGAAAGGCAACAGTAACTCAAATAACCATTTGTTACAACCAAGGTCTGCAGAAGACCATCTCTGAACCAACAACACGTCGAACCTTGAAGCAGATGGGCTACAGCAGCAGAAAAACGTTGCCTGGTCTGATGAGTCTGGATTTCTGCTGAGACAGTCAGATGGTAGGGTCAGAATTTGGTGTAAACAACATGAAAGCATGGATCCATCCTGCCTTGTATCAACGGTTCAGGCTGGTGGCGGTGGTGTAATGGTGTGGGGGATATTTTCTTGGCACACTTTGGGCCCCTTAGTACCAACTTAGCAGGGTTTAAACACCACAGCCTACCTGAGTATTGTTGCTGACCGTGTCCATCCCTTTATGACCACAGTACACCCATCTTCTGATGGCTACTTCCAGCAGGATAACGCACCATGTCACAAAGCTCAAATCGTCTCAAACTGGTTTCTTGAACATGACAATGTGTCACTGTGCTCCAATGGCCTCCACAGTCACCAGATCTCAATCCAATAGAGCACCTTTGGGATGTGGTGGAACGGGAGAGTTGCATCATGGATGTGCGATGCCAATATGGACCAAAATCTCTGAGGAATGTTTCCAGCACCTTGTTGAATCTATGCCATGAAGAATTAAGGCAGTTCTGAAGGCAAAAGGGGTCCAACCTGATACTAGCAAGGTGTACCTAATAAAGTGGCCAGTGACTGTATATGTGTATGCTGTATTATCCTGGTGAAATTAAGTAAATTGAATTAGAGAGTAGCACAGGGATGGTAAACAGCTGCACAGTGACTGTCTGCAGCATGCACTGCCTCACAAGATCCTCCTCTTGATCATTCCCAAAGACTCAATGTTCAGGTGAGGTACACCTGTTCATGCACTGAGAGTGATAGCCTGGATTACACAGCAGCTAGAAGCTCTTTTGAATACTACACACTAAATACCAAACAAACCAGACAAACCTCAGACTGTACCCTGTGTGTCACCCATGTGTTTGCTGTTGTTGTATTTGAGTATCAGGTGTCTCACCGTCCTCATGTTGCGCTTCTTTAGCTTCCGACCTTTAGTGGCGTAGACAAAAGCCCTCCTGACTGCCTTCACAGCCAGCCTGTAGCAGCGGTTCTTCCTGCCTCTGAAGTGCTGTAGGATGAACCGACAGGGAGGATGACTTACACAAATTGACTCTCAGTATCCTGTTAATATTAGATTACAATGATGAGGCATGTTTCCAACCCAACCATGCAGCATGGGTCATCTCTACACAGCAGAAACATGCAGCAAATGACTCACCGATTGTCTGGTTTAAACAACATTTCAGATTCAGAGTCACACATAAATGTATACAACACAAATACCACAACATGTTAGTCGTAAAGAGAAGCTTAGCCCCCCTTCTCCTCCAGGAAGTAGTCGTGGCCTTACCCGTGCATGTTTGAGGACTTCTTGAACTTTCCAGTATCTGTCGGGTCCTCGGCTTCTTATCCAACAAGATAACGTCAGGAACACCATGTTTGCTCTTCAAGTGGACCACTTCACCACCGTCCTGAATTAAAACACTATTTAAATGACCTTAGCCCACTCCACCAGTGAAGAGACTGTTATGTGAGTTCAACCTCACACGCTGTGTTACGACTGACAGAGGCGCTTTGGGTTCGTTGGATTTAAGAACCGAGACATCTGGTGTACGTGTGTCCGCCCGCGTTTGCTGTCCTACGAAGACCCGGAGTCTCAATTAAAACAAATCCATTATAACTAGAGAAGATTATTGTAAAGCAACAATTAAAGACGAGGCAAAATCGTCACAAGGAAATCAAACAAATCATGAAATTTCACGCTCTCCTTGTGTTTGGTTATAGATATATATACGTATATATATCTATGGTGTTTGGTAACCTCTGGTGGGTTTTGAAAGCCGGGAGACACCGCTTCACAAAACACGCACTCCCACCCGAGCTGTGACGCAGCCACGGTGGCTGCTGGGATCGCAGGCGGTGGAGGTCAGAGAAACTCCAAAATGTCGGTTGCCAGTTTCACGTCCTTGAGCCGCTGTGGTGTTTTGGCGTTCCGCTCCCCCGCAGGACTGGTGGTACGTTGAAAATCATTACAACAAACAAACCGGTTTAATTAGCCGTTAATGTCAATTACAGTTTCTGTCATGGCTTTGCCTAAAGTGACATTGCAACGGAGCTACAGTCCCTGTTGACAGCGGAGGGCTCCGTCTATACTCTGAAGTCAATGTTACGTGGTTAAGCTATTAGCTACTAACTAGCTAGCCCTCAGTGCTAACTGTGGTTAAACTGACACAACATCAACGTTTTAAACGTGTGAATTTCTTCTTTATGTGCTGGTGTGTGTTAAGCTTAAAGTGTTGGCAGTTAAAATCCACGTGAACGAAAAACGTGACAGGAAGAGGTGTGTAAACATTGTTCAGCTAACTATAACAATGTTAACTGATTATACAAGCTAATACAGCTGCTTTTAATGAAAGAGTCTGGCACATTTTATGGATGAAATTCAATGAGATCAAACAGCCAGACAAAAGTGATAAACTTGTAATAACCTTGTGTAATAGTCATGTTTGCTAAATCACGTCACTGCAATGTGTTATACTAACACAGGTGATAACCTGTGTGTAATTTGGATTTTCTTTGTATTGTTTAACAAACAAAATAATGTTTTATGATCACTGATATGGCAGTGGTTTGGGGTTAATGTTATGTAATGTTTACCTCTTATAAAACTAAAGATCCACTCTCAACCTGGGGTCCTTCAGGGAGCTCCAGAAGGTTCCCAGGAAAATGGGAAATATAATATGTTTTACTTTTATTTTTACTTCACCATAGAAGTAAGCACACTGTGAGCAAAAGTCCCAAGAGTATTCAGACCAAAGGTTTCACGTCCTCCTCCGTTATCTACTCAAGTGTACTTGACAACTGTTTGGTCTTAATCTTATCTAACAACCCAGATCTTTGAGATGGAGGCCCTGAAGTGAAATTTTATCGAATGGGGGTCTGTGACCTAAGGTGCATCAGTGTAGACATGAAAAAGGTTGAAAACCATTGATTTAGATTAATAGAATTATTTAAAGGAGCATGCACCTGCTACTTCTGATCACTTATAAGTAAAATTGAATGCTTGTCTTTTAGAAGAACTCTACTATATTCTGTACAAGGAACTTTTAAGACAGTGAGCACCAGAGTGAATGTTGAAATGGCAATACAATTAGTACAAAGTGAAAGATACAATGAAAGATTAAATTAGATATGAACTTAATGTCAGTTCATCATCTAACTCTAATTTTCTGTGTGTGTTTATTAAGGGAGTGTCTAACGAAAACAGTAGACTGCCAAAATGATCATGTATTTCCTGCCCTTGTCCCTGCTGTTAGGCGGTGCGGTATGCCCAGACAGCAGCGGCTCCAGCAGCTCAGCCCAGAGTAAAGAAGTTCCAGGTGTACAGATGGGACCCAGACACTCCAGGAGACAAACCCCGCATGCAGACCTACGAAATCGACCTCAACACGTAGGTGTTATGGCTCTTCCCTCTGCCATGAGGATGCCCTGTACTGTATGTGCAGCATGTGTTAATCTGTGTTCTCAAGCATTAGCTACTTAGATACTTAAGTGATAATGCACAACAAGGTGCCCTGATATCTAAAAATGATGGGTGACAGGAAGCTGAATCTATCGCTTTTTATATCAAGACACCTTGGAGTGTATTGCCGCTTTTGCTCCATGGCTATTCATTAAAAAATAAGGATGGTTGAATTTAAAATTTATTGACTCCTGGCATCCCTTCAGAAGCAGTGATTATCTGTGCCCATTGTTTATGGATTTATAACTTATATTAGTAAGAGGTGCAGGTGAGGCGGACTTCAAATCTTTGCTTATCTTTTATAATGCATACAGGAAAATATGGCCATGTTTAATAACACATCTATTAGCTGATCATGTTCACTTGAACTGGTGGAGGCTTATCGCTTAGTGAAGCTCAAAGCAATACCCAAGCACATATAAACAGAGGGCACTATTAACCAACTGAGAACAGCTGTCAGGTCGATTAAACTCAGGTGGCTCTGGCAGCCTGGCATATTTCCAATCCTCTTTCTTCTTCTGTTCTGTAATCAGCTTTGGGAAACTCTTAACTCACTTCTGTCAACATGATGCTGCAGACAAAAGAGTCCAAAACTCAAAAATGCTGTTTGCCCCTGAATCCGGTCAGGATTTTCTTGTTCGACAAGTCAGACGTCCCCTACATGTCCCCTAGATGTTCCCTTTTATAAGTTAATGTCTTGACCTTCTCCAGTCACTAGCTCATCTTGTTTGTCTTCTTGTAGTTGCGGCCCAATGGTTCTTGATGCTCTGATCAAGATCAAAAATGAGATGGACTCCACCCTGACCTTCCGCCGCTCCTGCAGGGAAGGTTGGTAACATGGAGGCTCTACAAAAGCATCAGCGTGTAGATAATAAAAAGATCAATAAATGTGGCAACAAATAATAATTCTGTGTTATTATTAATGATGGTTGTGGTAGTCAATTAATAGAATAGAATTAACCACAAAAATTCACTGCTATCTTGGCCTGGCACTTCTGAAAAAGATATATTATCTCAATCGTTGTTGGGGTTTTTTTTTTTATTAAATAAATGTTTATAAAAAAGATAGGAGAAGCATTTTGTCATGAGATCGCTTTGTTTTAGCAATTATATTAAAAGCTTTTATTATTTTGTTTCAACGCAGGTATTTGTGGATCCTGTGCAATGAACATTAATGGAGGAAACACTCTTGCCTGTCTCAACAAGATTGACACCAACCTCAGCAAGCCAACCAAGATTTACCCTCTGCCACATATGTATGTGGTCAAGGACCTGGTACCTGTGAGTAACCCCCCTAAGTTATGTTGTTTAGTCATTTGTTTAGTAATTTGAAATTAATCACTGAAGCCAAAACGTGGTTATGGATAATAAAGACTTATTTTATTTATTAGTTGCCTCTTGAAAATATGTACATGGTAAATTCAACAGGTGTTCATGTGACTCAACACAAATTGCTAAATGTGTTACTGAATATTAGGGGTGTCCCCGACTAAAAATGTACATAGTCAAATCTGAGTCATAAAGTCTTGCTTTTTTTTCTTAATCTATTTTCTCAACATTAGTTCCCATTTTTTCCGCACCAGATAAAAAAGCTGAAACTCATAATAAAACACTTTGTCTTCTTGACTTGGCATAAGAATGGATTTTATAATAGGAGGTGTTCCATCCAACACTGTTTGTTGTGTTGGAGGTGCATTTGTAGGTGTGTGTGTGTGAGTAGGTGCAGCAGCGGCGCTGTCCACAGTACTGAGAGAGAGCAGAGGAGACAGACAAGACAGAACATGTCACTTAGTTTGGTTCTGCTTGCTTTCTGTGGTTGTAAACAGACCTTTCAACTTTCTAGAAAGAGAGAGATGTGAGTCGCAAGCTGCAAACAGCTGTTTTTATACGTCTCCCCTCGCTGATTTTGACAGAGAGTTGTTCATAAGTTCAAAAAATATTTAGCACTCTGTGAGCTCTTTTATGTGAGTACTGGGAGAAACCAAGCAATTCTATGTCAGATCAGACATTCAGTAGTCCCATATAGCCAAAATGGAATGATCCTTTGTTTCATAACTACATTTTCCTTCAACTGCGACAGTGAGATTGGCAGTCGAATCAGATCAGCTCCTTAGATTTAATTATTTATTTAATTCTGTCATTTGTATGCCGACATGATCCTTGATTGTAGACTTGTGTTTTTTGCAGGACATGAGTAACTTCTACGCCCAGTACAAGTCTATTGAACCCTACCTGAAGAAGAAGGATGAGGCAAATGAAGGAAAGGAGCAGTACCTGCAGACTGTGGAGGACAGACAGAAACTGGTACGCCACTGTTTTTAGTTTGGGAAAACATCAAAGCTTTTCAGTGTTTACATGTAAATAAGAGACGTCATTCATTGCTTTTCTCCTCATGTAGGACGGGCTGTATGAATGTATCCTGTGCGCCTGCTGCAGTACGAGCTGCCCCAGCTACTGGTGGAACGGAGACAAATACCTCGGGCCTGCTGTGCTCATGCAGGTGTGTGTCTGAACATGTAAACATTTAGGAATCACTGACTTTAAATTCTGAATCGGCATAAAATAACCACACAGATGACGAGTTTATGAGAAACATCCTGTTGTCTCTCAGGCGTACCGTTGGATGATCGACTCTCGAGATGAATTCACAGAGGAGCGTCTGTCCAAGCTGCAGGATCCTTTCTCCCTCTACCGCTGCCACACTATCATGAACTGCACCAAGACCTGCCCCAAGGTGACCTGTCTGCACATGTCTGCAGCCACACACACACCACAGCTCACGCTTTGTATATCTTATATTCTTACTGCTCTCTCCTCATGCGTCTGGTCTTCCTCTCAGGGCCTGAACCCAGGGAAGGCGATAGCTGAGATCAAGAAGATGATGGCCACATACAAGGAGAAGAAGGCAGCTGCTGTCTGAGACCTGAGTGGTCCTCTTGATCAATGTTTCCCTCCATGATAAAATTATATATTGATTACAAGAAAAATGCTTTTTGAGGTCTGAAGGGCCAGAACACCTGTTAGCTCCACCAGCACCACCACCACTCCCTGCAGACTGCCCTCAACTGTAATGGAAGTGTGTGTATGTGTGTGTGTGTGGAGGACTTGGTGTTACATAAACGCACATGTACAGTATGAATGCTCGAGTGTGTGTGTGTCTAAGTCTTACATGTACCATAACAGACGTATTTATCTTCAGCGCTACTGTGTGAATGTTTGTGCACTTGGGAGACAAGATGCTGCATTTTAAAGTCAAAAGGTGCGTAAACATTTTTTAGCTTGTTGCATTTCAGGTCAGCAGTTGCTTACATACAGTATCTATGTTCCCTCAGATCATTCAACATACCAACAGCAGTCTTTGTTTTGATGGAAAATAAATAGTTGAAATGCCTGCAGCTGTTTGTACTTGTTATTACTGATGTCACTTAGTGGTGTCACACATGTAGACTGTGGCGTCCTCTAGGTGTCACTATTGTGCAGAGCCGCAGGTGTGAATTTACTCACAACAGAGAATTTTTATGATGTGGTATTACACTAAGTCCATCACTTGTTGAATCATGTATTATATATAAGTGTGGTGGGGTGAAACATTTTAGCTTTATTTATATAGCACAATTCATATGCCAAGGCAATTCAAAGTGCTTTACAGAGCAAGAAAATATGAATCATAGTAATAGATACAGATTTATAATGAAAAAGTAAAGAGAAAATATATAAATGTTAAAATAAATTACTATTTACTAATTTACAATTTTAAAAAAATATTAAAAATAGTAAAAGTGCAGGCAAGAGGTGCAAAGATGAGTTAAAAATGAGTTTGCAGTCATTACAGGGTGGAGTAGGCAGTGTAAAGAGGGAATCATTTCAGCTTTGACTTGAAGCGGTCAGAGTCGGGGCTTGTCTAACATCATCTGGGAGGTTATTCCAAGTGTTGTCCTGCATGATAACGAAATGCTGCTTCACCATGTTTTGTTCTGACCCTTGGGACGGTCAGTAGGCCGGACCCAGATGTTCTAATCACGAGTATGTCAGAGATATATTTGGGCGCTGAGCCACAGAGTGATTTATACACAAGCAGTACGATTTTGAAAACAGGTAGCCAGTGTAAGGATTTTAGAACTGGAGTAATATGGTCATATTTCCTAGTTTATGACTCCAAAACAACAATCTGCAGTTATGGGACATATTTAATCTGTGGAAGATTATCAGTGACATTTAATCTGGTCTCATTTATCCAGTATAGATATATAAACTGAATTTCATTGTTTTGTAAAAATCTAAATCAAACCGATGACATAAAAAAATAACAATGGCTATTAAGGTTATTGTCAGAACCATCAGTTGTATGACATAAAACGCATGTTAAAGGTCCAGTGTGTCAGATTTAAAGGCATGTATTGGCAGAAATTATAATATCTATAACTATATTTTAATTAATGTATAATCACCTGAAAATAAAGAATCATTGTGTTTTGTTATCTTAGAATGAGCCGTACGGGGTGGGTCCTTCTCCACAGAGTCCAGCATGTTGTTTCTACAGTAGCCCAGAATGGACAAACAAAACACTGGCTCAGATATGGCCATTTGTGTTGTGTCGGCCATTATGGCTCTCCTGCACACTTGGTACACAAGAGAAGGTTTAGTTCTTCAACTTCACCACTAGATGCCACTAAATCCCTCACAGTAGACCTTTAAGGGCGATATGACTGAGTTAAATTAATTATTAAGTTACTTAGTGTTTTATTTACAGAAAAAAATAACACATTACAACATACCATAGTGATGGCTTTTTAAAATATGTTGCTGGTGAGACTGAAAAAAATATAAATGGATTTACTAAGTTATATTTCATCAGTGAAGACAAAAAACAATGGAATTAAATGAAACGTGATGGAGAAAAAAAATCAATAATTATACTTATGGGAGACCAGGGATGGTTGCAATACTTACGGCAATATGTCTCAGCACCTAATAACTTGCTGAATTTTAGTGTTAGAGCTCTCAAATTCTGACACAGATTACCCTTATTTCTTGACTACAACTCTCCAACTATATCACAGAACCCATTAATTTATGTCAAATACAAAGTGTTTTGTTGTTACGATCTGCGCCAATACCAGGGCAAGTTGCAACAATAAGAGTGAAGAATTTTAAATTACACTACTACTAAACATATCTATAAAAACCTGACACATACACTAATAACCAGTTCATACCAAGGTCTAACTCATTTACCTGTACCTGTCAGATGTTTGGTGCCTCATGTGGAGTGAGTTGAAAATAAGTCTGCTGCCTCAGTCCAGTAACCAGTCAGGACGTCCTTTTGCTGGATACTGAAGATTTTTTTGCTTTCATATGATGCCACTTCATTTGTCCAAAGTACGTTGCCATATTTGCAAGTCTTTGACTTTCAGAACACTTTCACAGGGAAACCCCTTAAGAGCACAATAGGCTAAAATCCAAGCATCATCTCATTTTTTTGCAGTATCTTCTAAATGTCACATAGCACATAGAGGATTTTTTGGGGTCAGATCTCACCGTCTGTCCCTGCTTCAACATACCCCTCTCAGTATGTTTTCACCAACTCTCCTGGCATGCTAAGAAAATGAGTAAGATAGAAAGGGAAAATGTGTTCACTTGTCATTGGGGCTAGTTGTAACTCTTTTTAAAAAGGTGTTACAACCATCTCCGCTCCTGTCAGCCAGTGTTTGGCGAGCTGTAGCAGCATGGCGGTTTGAAATGAGCCAAGACAAAACACCTCACCTTTAGAGACTACTCTAAGGTTGCATCATTCTAACTTGGAACAGTAACGGTAGGCCTACTAATCAAAATATAAACTTGGCCCAACCCAGCTGGCACATGACTGACCATCGACATTGAAATGTGGTTGGCATTGAAACAATGTTAAATTCTGATGGTTGTAAAAAGGTTGACAAAATTCTTATAATTCAGCACTGTAATTTCAGAGAGATTTGTGTCAACGTTAAAACAATCTTGAAACAATGCAAGATCAGGAAGGAAGGAGTCACTCAATAAATCCATCATATGTCATTCCCTCTTGGTGAAAGTGGTGCTGTTACAACCATGCCCGGTCTCCCCTAGTGACAATAAAATAAGACACCCTACACACAAACATACTTTGCTGCTATATTCAGTTTATACATGTCATCTCTCAGTACAGTTGCTGACACGTTGGTATGCATACAGATCACCTGGTCACCTAGCAACGGGCATTCATTAATCAGATCCTATCAATATTTGGTCAGCTCATCATACTTTTGAGCCTGTGGCGTCACCGGATCTGGCGGGTAACCAGTGTCGGGATCAGCCTGATCTTGATGCGGGTCGGTGCTGGGACCGGGGGCTGAAGGCTGAGACTGGACGGGGAGGAGACTACAGATGCGGGGTGGTACAATGTGGCGCTGCGAGGTCCTCCTGCAGTCAGAGGACGCATGAGAGCTGAGGACAGTCGGAACAAACTGAAGCAAAGAAGGGTAAGAAACTCTTTGAAAGAAAGTTTTGTCTTTGCATAGTTTAGTTTAACCTACTTTTCTGGTTTTATTTTACACATATGTGGGCTCAGAAAGTTCAGAGTCAAGAGCTGCATTTGTGAATTATTGAGGAAAAAAAACTCAGGAGATGTGAGGTGATTGTGCACAGATTGCATGCAGCCCAGTTCACCTATCGAGGACGTGAACGCATCCAAAGCGTTCTTCAGTCTGCACAATGTACACCGAATAATTGTGGGATCATTTGCGTGTATGTTAATGGCTGTTGAGAGCTGACATGTGGTCCTGTGTTTTCACTGGAGAGAAGAAGGAGGAGGGACTTCACAGCTCAGCCTGCAGCAATGGCACTACAATGGAGAGAGGGTGCCAAGAGGGAAAACACACACACACACACACACACACACACACAATCAGTTGCTTCCAGAGGCTGGGGGTCGATGAGGGCACATGGGAAGATGATTTTGAATTTTTTTGTTTATTTATTTGTCATAGCTGCATAAAAACAAAAGGCGTAAAATAGATGACAGCAGTGGATCTCCTGTTGCTGTCCTCAAAAACTCTTACTAATGAGTGTGTGTGTGTGTGTGTGTTTGTAGGTGGGGGGGAGATGGGGTCTCTAGCTGGGAAGGGAAGGACTCAGTGGGGAAGGGGGGGGGTTAATCGCTCCCAGATGTGTGCTGTGAAAACATATGGTTTCCGATAGCCACTGTGATGCACAAGAAGAATGCGTGTGTGTGTGAGTGTGTGTGTGAGTGTGTGTATGTGATGCTCGTACACAAACACACAGAGACACACTTATTGATTTATTGATACACATGCAGAACTTGTGCAAACTGTGTTCCAGTCACACATTTTGTCTCCAGTGTGGCCTCACAGAAAAAAAACCCCTACTTGCACTCACAGTTACAGAGCACTCATGAGTCCACAGTGTAGGATGTAAAAAAGCCCAAATTAACTGCTTCATGTTGTGTATATGAAACAGCCTACAGTGCTGCAGCAGTGGAGGAGGAGCGTTCATACTTTCCACAAAGTGGAAAAGCAGTTTAGTGAGTGTTACAGGAAGCTAAGGTAATGGGTTTTACTGTATGCAACACTTTAACTGTGACACTCTCTGAGTTTCATTGACAGCTTTAAAAAAAAAAAAAAAAGTAATGATGTCCCGTTGCTGTCAGTGTTCATGTTTTTCTGTCCACATGTCATTTTCACTCAACCTGAGAGGCTCCTTTGCTCGGTGGAGTGAAGAAGAAAGAAAAAGTGGGGGGGAAAGAGGACGAGGAGGAGGAGGAGGAGGAGGAGGAGGGGGGGAGGGTTCGAGGAAATGACCAGCAAGGGCGACAGAAGGGAAATGAAGGATGTGGAGACAGACGGAGAGAGGGAGGGAGGGAGGGAGGGATGAAGAAAACTCAGGGAGAGGGGTGGGGTTGAGGGGTCCTCTGTTTCTTTTCCTGGAATGCAGCCCCGAGACTGTCTGCTGCTGCAGCGAGGAAAAGTAGGAAAACAGAGAGATTGTTCTTAGGAAGACAGACGTGCCACATTCTTGCTGTCAGAGTTTTCTCCCCCTCTTTTTTTTTTCTTGCCATGGCTGTTTGGGGCCAGTGGAGAGGGGGAGGAGAGAGGGGAGAGCGGTGGGGGGTTGGAAAGGTGGCGGAGGGCAGGGGGAAAGAGAGGAGAAGAGAGTTCAGGAGAGCAGAGGAATATCCAGCACTGAGCTCTTTATTCCCCTCATGTAGCTCTGTTGTGATTGTTAATGCGCTCCTCGTCTCCCCTCCAGTGTTAAAGTCAGTCTACCTCCCAGAGTGACCATGAGAGTCCTCCTGCTCATCTGCATGCCAGGTAACTGCACCAACAATCCTCTGAAGCCCCCAGAAACCTAAAATCTTAATTTTAAATGTGTATTACTAATATGTAACTATCAATGTGTCACTTCTGGGAAATACTTTTATTCACTTTCTTGCCAAGAGTTAGATGAGAAGATTGATACCATGCTCATGTTTGTACAGTAAATATGCAGCCAAGCTTAGTTTAGCATAAAGACAGGAAACAGTTAGTCTGGCTCTCTCCAGATATAAGTATAAATACACCAACTAACCAATCCGTCTCCAGTTCAGCACTACAAGTTGTGACAGATTTTTTGAACGAGACAGTTCTCTTTCAGACGTCCTCCTGAGGTCAGATAGGTTCAAAGCAAACTAAAGTAGAATACCTGATTTGTTTTGCCTTAAAGCACAAGAAAAAACACATCCCGTTAGAAATGAAAAGTTGAGTTCATAAGAAATACAAACACACCCTAATGCAGTTCAGTACAGTCGTGCATTTTTGCTGCCACAGCCTCACTTGGCCGGGTATGACCTTACGGTTGGTAATATTTGCATTAAAGGAATACTCCTCCTCTCAAATTACCTTTAATCAGTAACTCACCCTCTGTAACGCTTAATCTGTGAAGAAAACTTTGTTCCCTGCCTCTGCTGCCTCTGTTCTTGATGAACTGAGGTCATACAAACAACAGCAAAACTATATCAATCCAGTCGTATGCTCAGTACTTTATAAACAGAGCCCTCTCTGATGGGAAACTGAAGTGAAAGTGAAATTGATCTATGCTCTCCTCAAAGCCAGACTCCTTTGACAAAAACTATAATTTTACCTCACTGAACACAGGAGCTGCTGGTCTACCGCTGCCTCCATCAGTTTGTTAGTTTGTGTTATTGTTTGACTTTGGTGTTTTTAAGGGTTAGTTCAGATTCACCAAAGTCACACAATAACACAAACTAACAAACTGATCGTGGCTGCGGTAGACCAGCAGCTCCTGTGTTCAGTGAGGTAAAATTACAGTTTTTGTCAATGGAGTCTGGCTTTCAAGAGAGCATAGATCAATTTCACGTTCAGTTCAGTTCCCCATTGGAAAAGGCGGTCTGTTTGGGAAGTGCTGAGCATACGACAAATGAGAATGGATAAATGAGACTTGGATTACTGCAGGAGTTGTGTGAGAGTTTGTAAATGTGTTTGAGCCTTGCTGTCGTTAAATACGATCCACTTCAACTCATCAAGAACTTTCTCAGTTTTTGGATTCTTCGTTCACCGTAGGCATGTGAGAAAAAGACTAAGTTTTCTTGACAAATTCAACATTACACTGCAGGAGTAATTGATAAAGGGTCATTGGGGGGGAAGAAGTATTCTCTTACGCTGGATAATCTTGCGTAACTGACAAAATGGCCTCTTCTACACATGTGCTACTCTTACACAGTGTTTTGCATATTTCCATTATCCGAGTGCCAAGAATTGTGACATTATAGTCACTTTAAGTGAGACTACAGTATGTAATTTATCAAAGATGATTTTTTCCTCTGTTACAAATTAAAAGCTTTAATAAAAAGCAATAAAAACACAGTGTAGCTCAGTTTAACACAATGCTACTGGTGACTTCATGTCACTTTGGCCGACTGTGCCTACAGGTGGCAGTTACACGACAGAGGTTAATGCCAAAAAGTAGTGTAACAATAGCACATAATGTCAGTGAACTGAATCTATAATGGCAGTGACATAGTATCAAGCTTATGTATGCTAACATTAGCTACCAATAGCCACCATTACAGGTCATACAAGACCAAGTAAAGCTGTAACAGCAAAACCCGAGTGTATCAAAATGAGTCGGGATGGGTTTGGGTTTCATTTCTTATGAAAAAGATTGGAAAAACATACCCTACAGTGTTCAAAACTTTAAATAATAATAAATTGAAAATCAAAAGGTAAAAAAGTAGATTTGCAGATTTTAATAAAACACCTGGTGTATGATAGAGATACTCTGTTACAGTATTCAGAGTACTTGTGATGACTGACTTTCCTTCCTTTGTGTTTCACTCATCACCCCATCATCGTGATTACTTTATTGTTGTGAAACATCAACAGTTCTGCTGCTCGCCCAGGCTCAGTACCAGGAACCGTTTCCTTTTTTGGGTGAGTTCATTAAGAGAATATTGGCCTTGATTGTTCCAGCTCAGCATCGGTTTATATCAGCGCTCTGCACATCTGGTCCCGATTTCTTGTTGTCCTCTGATGTGTCACCTAGCCTGGAGGAGTTCTCTCCTCTCTGCTTTGTTATTTACCACCCGCATAGCAACTGTTGTCACAGTGTAACTAGCACTTTGACCACTCTGCATGTTATTATTTTTAAACATCTTGCATATGAAGTCATGCATTACACCCTCGCAAACTGCTCGTTTTGTTCAGTTTTGGCGTGCAGGTGGTTTATTTTATATGGTGCTGTGCTTTTTGTTTGCGGAGCTCTGACTGTAATTGGTTTCACAATGTTGATCTCATGAAGCATTTTTCTCTCCTGCTTATTTTATGGCTTCACAGAGGACTATGGGCCGGATTATTTTCCAGGTAAAATATTCCCAGGTAAACAGAAACGTTCCTTGACATTACCGTCTTTGTTAAACATCAGTGTGTCTTATAAAAGAGATTCATCCCTGTCCTCTTTAGAGAGTCCAGACTCCGTCAATCCAGACTCTCTTCCTGGAACCTACCAGCAGCAGGTTCGACTCCAGCCAGTGGTCCGTCCAGAAAAATCAGGTACATATCTGCTGGACTCTCCTCCGGTCTGAGTCATGATATTTAAGATTGTATTGTGTCTAGAGCTCGTTTGTTAATCCGTTTTCCATGTGAACGTCAGGGTCCGATCTGGAGACGGAGCCCACAGAGCCCGGCCCTCTTGGTAAGAAAACTTTAACAAAAGGAGGACAGATCATCGGTTGTTTAGTTTGAGTAGAGAAATCATCCTCCTGTGTGTTTGATTTGCAGATTGCAGAGAGGAGCAGTACCCCTGCACCAGACTCTACTCTGTTCACAAGCCATGCAAGCAGTGCCTGAACAGCCTCTGTTTCTACAGGTACGCACTGAAATGACTTATAAACACGCAGTCTACCCCACAGTGAAAACAGTCATTATCTTTTTGTAGAATAAACAAACTGTGAGTTACCTGCTGTAACTCCTTCTCAGCCTTTTCCCTCAACTATTGAAACTACTTCTGCTGCATCTCCAAAAAGCACAAATTGTCCAAAACTTCTCCAAACAGCTCATGATTTTGGGGGGCACGCAGGGGACATGTCCCTCTTAGTATTTAGAACGTGCGTATATATCTCTCCAAATAAAAAAAACTAAAAAAAACTTTAAAAAGTAGCAGACAAAATTAAATAAATTTTCTCAATAAAATGAGGCAGAAAAGGCAAAAAATTGTTGCATAAAAATTCACCAGAATGCAAAAAAAATTAAGTTTTTGATGCTTAAAATGTTTTAGCAGTAATCTTACAAACCCCCCGTTACATCTATGTCCCTACCAACGTTGAAATTAAACCTACACCCTTGGTTTACATTCCTCATGGACAATGCATGAGCTCTGATGTTTTCTAGAGCTAATTTCACTGCCGTAAATATGGTAGTAAATATAAGACTTGTGGAACTACAATGCATTTATTTATTATATTGTAATGTATTTTCAGTATTTTATGACTTAATTTATTCATTTACATGTTTCATGTGTGTGTGAAACACTTTGTAACTTTGAAAAAGTGCTATACAAATAAAGATTTACTTACTATATGACTTTTAAACACTTCAGCAGGATTTTGTGTTTCTACAGTGTAGATGTAAAGAACTGTTTCAGAAAAGGTGAAATAGCTGTTTAGTTTTCCTGCATATTTAAAGTAGAAGTAAGAACAAGGACATTTCTTACTGTGTAAAAACACGCCATGAAAGACTAAAACCAACAATGCAATGTATCTTCATACAACAGTTCATATGATATCCTGGGGATTAGTGGGCCATGAATGATGTTACGTACTTAATGTAAGGTAGCGTAATGAATGTAAAGTTACTGTGGTTAGGTTAACACGGTGAGGGCATGCCTTAAAACAGTGATTCTGATCGGTCATGGTCCAAAAGTGAGTCGTGTGTCTATTCTAAATGGACCGCAAGTGACTCACAAACATGTCAGGTTGGAAAAAACACACTTGATTTTTAAGTACATTGAATTTCCGGCACAGAGCTTTTATTTTGTAGTGCCATTTCCTGCTGTAGAGTGAGTAACTAATGGACAGCTACGTGACAGAGACAGCAAGCTAGCGTGACGGTATGGCCAAACCCAAGTATGATGCTTGATGTATTAAACTGTGTGGACCTTGAACTAATTACTAAGGAGAAATCTGGACACTGCGGCTGCACCAGTAGGGAACCAGTGACCTAAAATGACTTAATGTTCACTCAAAGCTTACACAATTCCGAAAACCAGTCTCCTGCAGAAAGTCAACCCCCCAACCTCCCTCCCAACTGGACCACTTCCTTCTTTACTACCATCAGCGCATTTGTCACGTAATTACAACCCTCCAAAATATGTTGGTTATGAACAAATTACTGGCTCATCATTACGTGGAATATGTATGAATTTTGGTGCATTACTTTTCATAGGAAAACATACTAACAGTGCATGACACCAGCCTGAACAATGTGTTAGTCCTTCTATCAGGGATGTAAATCTTTAAACACAGCTCACCATTATATAGTTTTATTCTTAAAAAAGGCTCAGTTATATCATAAAACAGCAGGGCACTGTAGTTTTTTAACAAACGTTACTCAGACAGGAGTAAACAGTGCATGTGTTTGGGACTATTTTCAGCTGCGGATGAATCCACATTTGCTGCACTGATGAGTGTTTACAGCAGCAGGACTGTGTATGTGAGAAAAGAATAAATAAACTACAGTGTCCTTGTTTATCGTAATGATGAAACGTGACACTCAGTGCAGCAGTGTGACTCACTGATGAGTTTTTAATAGAATTCGGACAACAATAGAGGAAGAAGATAAATCAGGCTTCGGACATACACAGAAATTTTTTTTGGAGTAATTGATAGTTGGTTTTAATGTTTTCATGGAGTTGTTGACAGCAGGTAAAATACAGAATATATAAATATGTTTAGTTTGACTGAAGATGACTCTCTTGTGACCTCTACATGTGTTTCCATTAAGTTTGCGACGGGTGTATGTCATCAACAAGGAGGTTTGCGTGAGGACTGTGTGCGCACATGAAGAGCTGCTCAGAGGTGCGTTCAGTGTACTCTGCATTTTTTTGTGTTTCTGTACATTGACTCATTTTAACTCTGTATGTGTATGTTTGGGTGTTTAGCGGACCTGTGTCGTGATCAGTTCTCTCGCTGCGGCGTGGCAGCGCTGAGCGGCCAGTGTGCAACACTAGGAGGAAGCTGCGGGAAGAGCTGTGGTGGCTGCTGATTGAGTACAGAGATCAGGGACACTACCTGCCCAAATACTGCCGCTTTTCTCTACCACTCATCCTCTGACTCTGTCCTCCTCCTTCCTCCTCACACCTTCTCCACACTCCGCCTTTTGACTCTTCCTGTACAACTTATTACTCGTGTGCGAAAAGCACTTTTTTTGGTCGTGTTTATCTTTGTCTTTCCACATGTATGTCTGCCCAGTAGATCCTGTGTGTATGGATGAATATACTCCAACGAACATTGATGATTGTATAAATCACTGGTGCTATAAAATCATCACACTGGTGCTATAAAAACTATTAGAGATGCACATAAAACTGCGAAACATCTTTTTTCTGTTTTTTATTTTGTTGTTTATGGCATATTGTACCGTATTAATCTGATATGTTACTGTACTTGAGTTGGAAAGCAGTCATTCTCATGATGATCACCTTATGGATGGTGGCCACCGTGCACTGACATCAGACAAAAATATCCAGCCATGATAGCTCATGAGATGTGTGAAGAAACAGGTGGTGAGTGACCTCAGTTTTTGTACTACTGCCACCTGGATCTGCGCTTAGCAACCAAGCAGCAAGCTTATATAAATATATTGTAGTGGCAACAAGTGCTTTAAAAAGGCATCTCACAAACGGGCCTCTGTACTACTGCTTTGTAAAACTGTCACTATAAAGACTGAGAAAAAAAAATAAACTTTTTTTTTTACTACAGCTGTTCAGTGTGTGATTGTGAGTCATCGCTGTAATGTAATCTGAGGCTGCGGCTCAGTGCGCTGAAAGGTATTTATGAAAGACATGAATTATGGTGCACACAGTGAGTTTATTCTCCTGCAGACATGTGGCTTCCATGTGTATTGTCCATACAAGTCGTATTGCTGTTATTAATCATCAGTCTGTCAGCCTTTATACAGTAAGTACACAGTATATACACCTAGTAAAACTAATATTAACTAATAAAAAACACATACTGTAAGTACACCATCATACTGCAGAGCCTCGCGGTCCCTTATTCAGTTATAAAACCATCTCTGTAACATAATCAGTAAAATCTGTGTCTGTCTCTGAGAGAAAATACAGCGCAGCTCCTTCATTATGCTCAATTCGTTTGTTTCCTGGCACTGGCCCACAGTGAAGACCTTCCCTTCCTCCTCTTAGTGTCCTCGACTGTTAATATAACTGAGGAGGAATCGAGGCCAAACTGCACAACTGGCAGATTTTCATTCCTGCGCTACGTCCAGATTCTGTCTGGAGGAGAATCCTTGCGGTGATTTGGGTTTTCTTCTTGAATAAGCGCAGGAAGTTTGGGAAGATGTTGAGCAAGGATCAAGTACAGATGGTTGCCAGTAATCAGCAGGCTGCTGGCGTTTTCAGTGCAGCTGCTGCATCACATCGCTCCGTTCCCTCAACTGTCATTGGCTTGAGTGTTCTTCACTGTATAAAGTTATCAATAAAACACCATCAAAGTGACAGTGGTGCACGTTTCAGTGTCACAAAGTTAAACAAATGGTACTATAAAGGTAGAGTTAGAGTATGAATACTTTCAGGAGTGTTTCTGTGAGTAAATATTGCTTTCAGACATTCATGATGAGTGGATGTTCCCTGGATTAGACGTAGTGTGCTGGTGCTTTTAGGTTTGAAGCTGCATCTCACTTTCCTGTCGACAGTAAGGAGGACGGAAGAGAAGGTTGCCGCCGTTTCATCTCTTGCTGCAGCTGCTCCTTCAGGGTGGACACCTGAAGAGATACAGTCCATGACAAAACTACATTTACTACACCCAAAACCAGCTCAATCATTTCAGCAAGTGTCACACGTTTAACCTTTTGGTAAACCTTTACTACAACATGACGTGTGTGTACCTGCTCCTCCAAGCCTTTGACTCTGTGACGATGAGCTCGCTCTCTGGTTCCCAGTGTTCGCTCTACGTCCCTGAAGCTGGTCCTGAGTCTCTCCGACTCCCGCTGGGCGTCGTCACGCTGCCTCATCAAACTCTCACACTGACTGTGTGACTGCTCCATCTCACCCAGCTGAGTCTACTCAGAACACACACAAGCACACACACAAGTGGGAGAGACGTTAAAAGAAAAAAGGACACAAACTCTGGCAGGATACAGAATCCCACAACGGCTCATATAGAAAAACGATGGAGAGATTTTAGTTCAGCTCAGTTCAAAAGCAGAGTTAACGCCCAACAGCCACGATGTCGGTTCTGTTGTGAGCTGGAGGAAAACCATCTTTTCTGGAGATGCACTTAACGAAAGCCTTTCAATGTAAATGCAGCCCTAAAAGACAGTATGTGCTCTGCCTTTCCAAACTGTGCTGTGATGTACCTATAGGGAATATTAAGGAGGTCATAGGAAGAATATTTTACCTGTAGCCTGCAAAAATAGCTCTAACAAGTTGATCCTCCAGGAGAAACGTGATGGTTTGATATTGTTCAGGACGCTTATTCAATGGAAAATGTACCTATTGAGAGCTTAAAGGGTAACTTTGATATTTTTCAACCTGGACCCTATTTTTCCATGTTTTTCTGTATATGTGAGGCAACAACTCTTTAAATCTGTCCAGTGCTGAGTAAGAGGTTTGCGTCCACTACAAGTACTTGTTTTTGCCTCTGGTAGGCTCAGATTGTTATTATACGTACAGTATCTGAAAACATTATGGAAAGGATCTCTACAGAGAAGAACAAAGGGCTTTGTATACTGAGTCTGTTTTTTTAATTTGAAATTGTCACACGTATAAAAATAAACACGACCACACGTTGTGTCACTCACGTTACACACTGACAAACTTTTGTCCGTCATATACATTTTTGGAACAGGTGTGATTTTCTGCATTTTTTCGCATTTAAAGAGTTGTTTGATCACGAAAACGGTGAAGAAAATTTGGCAGCGGGACACATCCGCAACAAGAAGGAGGGATGGGTCGCACCATACCATTTCATAACTCAGACAGCTCACTTTCAACAGGTCAGATAGTTATATTCAGGTGGATGATGATGATGATGACGAGGAAGAGGATGTTGACCGCACATAAACAGAGAGAGACTGACAGTGTGGAGACAGAGGGGAGGGACAGAGAGCTCAGCCATGGGGCCAAATGCAAGACGCCGTAAGAGAATGGTGACAGACAGGGAGGTAACTCCAGCGGCGAGAAGCAAGGGAACAAATGTGTCTCTCAAATTTTCGCAATGAAGAGAACAATAAAAAAAACATCAGATTCAGTGTGCAAGGTCTCTGTGTGTAACTGTTTTTCTCAGATGACGGATTAAAGAAAAGGACTCAGTGTGCAAAGGCCAAAGGATCATCCTTTTTTTTAAACCAGAAACAGCCTCGAAAATTCCCATCGCCACACTCACCAGACTCCATTTAAATAAACAGTCATCTTTATCACTGTAAAACACACCTCATTTAAATCAACAGAAATACAATACAACTTCCAAAAACCATCTTGGCTTGTCTTTTCACTGTTCCAACAATCACCAACTCTGTGACAACAACTGCGAAAACATGCTGCTCTATACACGCCAAAAATACTGTATATTTAAAAGAAGTCCGGTGGGTTTGGTGATAGCGTTTTCGGGGCTGTTTTCAGTTAAACAAAAAGGATCTTACTCTTTCATGGAAAGGTCTATCTCTGTAGGAATCCCTCCATAATGTTGTCAGACACTTATAGTAACAATCTGAGCATGTCAGAGGCAAAACAAGCTCTTTGAGTGGACGTGGCAGCCTGTTTGCAGCCTGCAGCCCTCTCACTCAATACTGGCACAATCTAAAAACACTGTTATTTTCATCAGTCACTTAGACACAAAAACATGGGAACGGGATAGAGGTTGAAAAATACTGACGTTACCCTTTGGGGAAACATTCTGGCAGAAATTGGGAAACATGGATATTTAACTTGTAATGTGATGCTGAACAAATAACCGGTTAAATATGGACTAACTGGAACATTTAATGGTCAGGTAATTGGTCACAGCGTTTAAAGATGAGTAAACATCACACATCTGTTGTTGTTTATGTTTCTGAGACGACTAACACCTGTGATTTTTATTGGTTTGGAGACGATCCACTGACAAATGGCTGACGACCCCCAGCAGAGAAACCTCAAAACATGCCCATAGGTTCTTCTTTCTGGATTAAATGATGCAACGTACACATGTTGCACTAGTTTTTAGTTACTTTTAAGTCTAATTCAAGGGTTTCAGCCTTTTTTTTCACACAACAGACTGTTTACCTCGCATGCTGATGACATACTGTAGTTTAAAATCAGTGTCCTTTAATGTGACAGGGAGTGATGACGAAAGATGCAGCATAGTAATTACAAAAACAGCCCATGAAGTTATATTGTGCAGCTTTTCTGCCAAGTCATTGTGGTTCCTCAGGACCTCGTTTGTGAATTACTGCTTAAGCTGATGAACATTTGTGCATCTCGGGAAAAGCTAGACTAAATTGGGAGAACGAACAGTGGTCTGACATTTAAAAAACAGCCTGAAATAAACAACTTTAACGACTCCTTCAGAATTCCTAGGAAACCCACTGTTGCTTTATTTATTTGCTTGTTTATAGCATGTCTGGGTTTAATAAAAAAAATTGAACATTTCAGTGAAACGAAGCCTCCCTAGAAATATCTAAGGGGGTTGGTGTAACCTTTTGTTTTTGGAGTGGAGCACTAACAAGCACACTGGTGGTGCCGAGATGAAGAGTAACAGAAAAACAGCTCAGATTTTTGATGTGTAACAGGAAGCAGATGTAGAGCTGAAGACACCAGGTTATTTTTAAGTCACACTGACCTCACTTGACATTTACGAGACCACCTCAAGTTTCAGGTATAATCGAATGATTATTTAGGGAGTGCTGAATAAATTATTTTATTTTGATTCTATTTTGCGTAGTAACAAAGTGCAGCCTGACTGTCCTGTGAGTTATTAATCAACTTAATCTTTCCAATGCAACAGTGAGACACGAGCTCGCCTCCTCCTGCAACACTCACTGAAGAAAATGTGAAGTTTTGCTCTTGAAACTGTTTCAAACAAAATCCCTCGTTGATCAAGTCAGTGAAGACTCAGTTTCTCCCAGTGTAAAGAGTCTTTTAACTTGAGGTTGTGTGTTTGAATAATTAGTGACAGGAAAATAATTTATACTGCCTGAGAACATATAAAGCCCAAACTGTGGAATTAATTTAACAGATTTGTCTCACTGTGAAAGGTGTGAGCAGCCTGTTGTAGCATGTGTTTGGCTCCGTCCTTCAGTTAAGCATGATGGACTCCATCACACTCAGAGGTGTGAAGCAGCTAAGAAAACAAACTGTGGTGAGGCGTGTCACCAGCTTTCACTCCGCTAACAGCAGTTTGGTAAAGCTCCTCAGAGGTTTGAGACTTTATAATGGAGGCAGGTATGTGATGAGTCTGTAAGTGTTTGATCAGCGGCTGCTCCCCACCTGCAGCGTCAGTATCTGCTGCTGTGCTTCCTGCAGCTCCTGTTCAGTGGTGTTCAGGGAACGATCCAAGCGGCTTTTCTCTGCAGACAGCCGCATGCTGCCTTCCTCAGTCTTCAGCTTCTGCCGTTCAACCTGTTGAAACAGAAATGTTACCAATAAGACAGCATGAGATCCCTTACAAAAAAGGCACATTCTCACAATGGCTGCCGACTCTTATATCACATTTCCACAGCATGGTACGGAACAGCTCTACTCAACTCCACTCTCTTATTCGGTTGTGATCAGCAAAAGTTGTGGATAGTACCTGCTACTAGCTACTTGGTACCACCTCAGTTGACGTACCAAGCGAACTGAGGCCCCATCAGAGCTGCAGTGGACCAGAAAGAACTGAGTCCTTTTTCAGATGAACTGACAAGCACGACACAGGACATCCTGCACAAACCCACGATTTTTAAAGGCATACTATGCAGGATTTTCCTTGAAAAAATCACTCTCAATCATCAATTGTGACCCACTAGCAGTGCGTTAGTGTCTGTATCTACAGACATTCTCTCTTCTGCCTGTATTTTCTTATTTTCTTCTTCTTATATTGGTTTGTTCAGAACATTTCTCTGTGTCAATCTTTGGGCAGTGCTCTGCAGCCAACAGCAACACGGTCGGGACTTTATAAAAACGTAGCGACCAGCCGTCTCTCTCCTTGACACTGTGGATGCGAGCTGCAGGTCTTTGTGTCTGAATGATCGAGGGCGAGGTTGAGCCACGCACACAGAGCAGAGTGGACAGGATGTGGCATGCACAAGTTTAGGAGAAGGACCTGCTGCCAAACATGAACAGTGGAGTCGAGTTGAGCCATGCAGTGGAAATGAGGCATTAGTCTTGTATTCAAAGACGCAGGTACAAAATTATTTTCATGGAGAAATTTGACCTTTACACACAGTAGGAAAATTTGTGTCGGGATCAGATGAGGACCAAGAAAGCTGGCCATCCTTGTCTTGTCTATGTCTTGTGCACAAAAACTAATTTGACTCTATCTGTCTTTTGACTTGATAGTGCTCTCAGTGACACCAGTTCAGACAAAAACACTTTGTAGATAAAATTCGTGTGTCATGTTCCGACCCCCCTCTGACCAGATGTCTTCCATCGCTCACCTCATGAGGTCACTGAGTTTTCGCGCCTACCCAACATGTGTCCATAGATCACATGACCTTTGAATTGACAAACGTCTCTTTGTGAAGAAACGATGGAGTGCAACAAGTTTCACATTTGTCGTACACAGCGCTGACCTTATCCAGTGTATTCCTCAGTGCATCTTTGTCTTTCTCCAGCCTCACAGCTTGTCTCTCAGCATCTTTTTTCTCAGTCTCAAGCATGGCGACCGCTCGCTGCAGCCCACGCAGCCGCTCCTCCACAGCGGCCCGCTCTGTCTGAGCTGTTTGGGCGCTGCGCTGAGCCTCTGCGACGCTGAGCGAGCGCTGACGCAGAGCCTGGCGGAGAGAAAACAGAGATCACATACAGAGGCATGACTCCAAGGAGGAAAGAAAAGCAGCCACGTTGAGAGTGTTAATGTCTGTTTGTCGACACATACCTCCTGAGTGTTGCTGAGTTCAGCCTCCAGTTCCTCTCGTCTCAGCTCGCTCTGGTCCAGCTCACTCTGCAAGCTCTGCACACGCTCAGTGAAGGTGACTATATTCCTTTTCCCCTCCATTAATGACGCCCGAGATTCATCCATTCGTTCCTGATTGGTACAAAATAATCATCACATCACTGCCCAGGTTTCATCCACAGTGTCTGAGGCCTTTTGTCCCCCTTCTGTCTCACTCACCTGTAGAAGCCGTTTGTCCTGTTCAGCCACGCTCAGCGTCTTCTGCAGAGCGGTCAGGCGACTCTGTGTGCTGCTGTGAGAGGCCGCTGCCTCCTGGAGGCTCTTGGTGAGGGCAGAGGTCTTCTCTCTGAGTAAGGACTCACCTTCCTGAGCTTTGAGCAGAGCCTGGTTCAGCCTCTCCACCTCTCTCTGGAGCAGAGACACTCGGGCTTCTCCATCTGCCACCTGCAGTGTGCAGAAATCACACTGATGTGTCATCCAGTCAGCAGACCAACAAAGAGAAGAGTATTTTGTCTTAACTGTGCAGGGTGGGAAGAGTCTGTTTTGTGTGGGGCTGTTTTCTTTCTATTTTCTGTCAAATGTATGCACATATTTTTTGCCTCATTGTCAAACCAGGCACATCTGAAAACCTAATGATGCTATTGCACAAGAGTTAAAGGAGCAGTGTGTAGCATTTAGTGCCATCTAGTGGTGAGGATTTAGATTACAACCATCTGAGACTTCTACCATGTGACAAGCATGAACTCACCTGTGTTCATTGTTCAAGAGGTTTTTACCAGGAGCAAAATTACCCACAGAGGTCTCCTCCTCTCCCAAACAAACAGACCCAGGCATATAAACAGGTATAAACACTGAATAAAGCAGTTTCACATTACAAATCAGTGTTTATCTGATGCTGTTAGGTTCATCGTAGATTGGCCACTAGCCCTGCACCTACTAATGTGTGCTCACCTTTTTTCTCTGATAACTTAAAATCCAGGGTTGCGAAAAACACCTTACGTTTGCTCCTTAATTATGATACTTGAGGCTTAAATGAAACACTTTGCAAATAACTGACTGGAAAGATCTTCATTGCATGAATCTGCAGCGCAATCAGTAATTGTAAAAAGACTGGAGGATTGCAGCTTTGGAAAGCTGAGTGATCTTAAAACAACAGTCACGTCATAAAGTGACATCTGGTCAAGCTTATAGCACAAAATCATTTCCTCATTTGCTGAGATCATTAAGCGTGTCCATCGGGTTCCCTTGGTCGCAGAATACTCTTTTCAGGAAGCCTCATTTTTTCTCATTTATCTCCATAAACTCAGTCAAGTTGCAGTTAAGATGGAGTCAAAGTTAAGTTTGTCCTTACTTTGGTTACTAAGTTCAAACAGTTTAACAAACTTTAAGCAATTCCTCAAGTACAAGACCAAGATAATGAGAAAAACCTAAATTGTTCAGTAAACATTTTAAGAAAATCGTTAGGAGAAGATGTTTTAAGCAACCAATTTAAAACCTTAATTTGGACTTAAAGGAAAATCTTAACTTAAGGTGCTTTGTGCAACTGGACCCAGACATTCAGGAGGTTTTTACCGGGAGACAAATTATCCACAGAGGCCTCTTTTTCTCCAAAACAAACCTGATGATTTAAACCAGTAAAACACTACAAAGAGCACTACATTGCTACATTAGAGCTGAAGAAGCTTCTTGGATGAGAAGCGAAATGTCTTCAGGAAATGCAAGCAAGTCCAGTTACCTATGTTAAATGATTTCTAAAAAAAGTTCATTATAAGGATTATAGACTCATAAGATTAAGTATTTCCACATTAACCAGTGCAACCAATCACCTGGTCAATTCTGAGGTATATAAAGCATATCATAAAGTGTATTTCAACACAGAATAATCAGATTCACCACATGGGGATATGAGTATTAAAGGACTCTGCCTCAGGCTGCTGTACCTGTTTGAGCAGAGAGTCATGGCGCTCCTGGGAGGCCTGGCTGTCAGCCTCACGGTCTCCCAGACTCAGCTTGAGTCTCTGCAGCTCTCCCTCCAGACTGCGCCTCCCCAGCTCCACCCTGGTGGCCCGGGCTTCAGCTGCCTCCAGCGCCTCCCGCAGTCGCCTCCTCTCCGCCTCCAGACGCATCTCAGCAGCACGCTGCTTATTCAACTGATCCTGCAGAGATGGAGGGAGGAAGGAGAGGATTTTTTGTTGTATAATGGAGACCTGAGTTTTAGACTCAGATTACAGAGACATGCACAGACGGTCCAAAACACCATTAGGCCAAACACACACAAAGCAGATGAGTCACAGCTGCATCTAAGTTTCAGCTGCACTCGTTTCTTCATAAATCCTCCTGAGACTTTTCAAAAATGCAACAAATATAAATTTCTTTCAATAGCAGCCACACACACACAAAGTTTTCTCTGTCTGTGCTTTGTGCTGCTTCTCCCTCCCTCTCTCTTTGTGTCCCTGCTCCTCCTGTTGTCCAGACGGTGAATTATTTTGAAAAGGTGCTGGCATCGGAAGCAGACATATGGAGAGCTGACACAGGACACAACGAGAGGTGTGGCGCTATGTGTGAGGCATCTGTTGTTATTACATATCACCCTACTGTTGAGTGCAGCCATATGGCGATCACGTCAGATCAGTGGTCACTGCTGTGTGAGCGACAGTGCAGATACATGGAGTGTATACACATGCACATGAGTACACAAACGTGTGTGTACCTGTGTGTGTTTTTTATCCATCTCAGAGGCCTGCAGCGCTCGCTCTAAATCCTTCACCCTGTCTGTGAGCGCTCTCCTCTCTCTGTCTCCTCTCCTCACCACCTCCTCCTGCTGCTGGAGCAAAATCTGAGTGGTGGTCAGACGCTCGTCCAGTCCACGCTTCCCTGCAATCACACACATTCACACACATTAAAGACGATCATTTTGTCTTTTGGTTGAGGGACTGTCTTCTATAACTACATGAACAAACAACCTTCTTGGTATTCCTGTATGGTGTTTTGTAGCTGAGTGAGACGACTCAGAGCAGAGTCTCGCTCCCCTGTCAGCTCCTCCAGCTCCCGCTGCAGGGCCCCCAGCTGGCATCGAGAATCATCCTTCAAAATCAGCAATAAACAAAGACTTGAACCATACAAACACAAAATATCCTTAGATTATTATTAATATTTACTTTAATTTTTCTGTTACCCTCTCTCTCTGTGCCTCACGCAGCTCCTGGAGGAAGTCTCTCAGATCACTGCGCAGTGTGTCGGGGTCCAGCTCTGGCTGAGGGAGAGGCAGTGGTGTATCCCCTCTCTCTGGAGACACTGAGCCTAAAGTGTTGTCAGGGGTGCTTACCCGAAACTCTGTAAAAATGAAATATAAGGAGTTGCATGCACCTTAAACATATAGGTATTTTTTAATATAATAGGGCATCTAAAGGGGGGAGAACAATTGTCTTGGGCGGTGCTGGCCGCTGTAAAAGGAAACGCCACATAAAACATTACAACAGAAACAATTTAGCGTGCAGGTTGCAAGCTTGGAGTTGGTTGTTGTTTCACACAACGCTGAAAGACTCTCAGAAACAAAGACTACCCAAATAGCATCCAGGTTGTAAAATACCAAATTTTCCATTTAAAGCTGCATGTTTCATTTTTACCTTTAGGAGGTGACAGCGAGGAGCGCAGGGGTGAGATACTGTGGTGGCGTGACATAGAGCCTGGTGATGTGGAGCTCCCCCCTGGGCTCCTCCCCCTGCCTCCCCTGCCTGCTGCTCCGATGCCCAGCGTCCGCGTCAGCGCTGACTGAAGGCTGCTCAGACGAAACTCCAGGTCTCTTCTCCCGGCCTCGGCCCGGGTCAGCTCTGCCTCCGTGGCGGCCAGGCGGCCCTGGGCCTCGCTCAGCTGCAGGCTGAACTGAGCGGCAGAGTCCTGAGCAGCCTGAGCGCGCAGGGCCAAGTTTTTGGCTTCATCCTGCAGCTTCTTCTCGCAGCCGCGCGCCTCCTGCAGCTGAGCAGTTAGTTCTCTCTCGCAGCCTCGCCAGCCCGACTCAGACTCCAGCAGACGCTTCTGAGTTGAAGAAAGCTGCATTCAAAAACAAAAGAAGGAGAAATTGTGACACAGTGACGACAGGGAGTCAGCAAATAACGTCTTTCACTCTCCTCCATCCTCACCTCTTTCTTCAGGGAGTCTCGAGCTGTTCCAGCCTCAATTAACTTCTGCTTGAGGGTGAAAGCCTCTTTCCCTCTCTCCTCCTCTCTTTGCTCCTCCAGTGACAGGCGAGTCTGCAGCTCTGCTACCTCCCTCCCTCTCTGCTCCTTCTCTCCATCCAGGACCTTCAGCTGGAGCCAAGAAAAGCAACAACATCACACAACTGTCACAATCGGGAAGTCTAGACTGAAAAGTTTCTTCCATAATGTTGCAGAGGTGTGCAGGAGCATGTCTGACCTGTCTGCGGAGCTCCTGCAGTTCTCGTCGAGCCTCGAGTCTTGATCTTTCAACTTCTCTCAGGCAGCTCCGCAGCTCCGTCACCTCCTTCTGATTAGATGAGAGATTCTCCTCCAGCACAGCCAGCCTCTGCTCCTTCTCCTCACACTGCCGTTTCACACTGAAAAACCAAACACACACACACTTAGTGACAGTGAATACATTTTACTTTGAACATTTAATGTCTGTCGATGTATACATTTGTGTTTACCTGATTCTCTCCGTCTCTGCGCTCCGTAGAGCTTCTCTCAGCTGAGTATTCGACTGGCTCAGGGTGTCTCTCTCCTTGGTGACGTCACCGAGGCTGCGTCGCAGCTCCGTCCCCTCTCTTCTGTTGTTTTCTGCTGCGTCCTGAGCTTGGTTGAGACGTCGCTCACTGTCCAACAGGTCGCGCCTCAGCTGGTCTCGACTCTCCTCGTTAGCTGAGAGAGAAGCTCTGCACTGGTCCAGCTGGAGGGCGAAAGACGTATCGTACAAAGTCATTTAACCAAACAGAACACTAATATTTAGTGGAGGGTTTCTTCTTCTTGTTACCACTGGAGCGAGTGATATCATCCAAACTTTATTGTAATGGTCTATCACTACATGTATGTTGATGCAAATCCAGGATAGACATGCAGACTAATTCTAGTAGTTACATATCAAATGACATTTCAACTCCTTTCAGTGCCTACACTTTTCAAACCTTTTTAGGTCCTTTGAATAACTAAAACAACCTCTATTGTTCATACCAAATTTATTTTTACTGATTTCAGTGCCTACACTTCAGCTGACATTGTCTTTTAGTTTGTACACTTCCACCTCAATCTATTACATAAAATCCACCCGACACTTCAAGTACTTTCAGTGCCTGAACTTCAATGACGGCTGTGTTCAGACTGACTTTAGGCCCGCGTGAAAAATGCAGCCCTCTCATTGATTTGAATGGAGCCAGTCAATTGGCGCAGAGGGCTGAACCAGGCTCAACTTTTGCGGCAATGCAAAGCAGCGTCATCTAACAAAGTGCTGCGTTGGCCAATCAAATACATGCTGAAACACATTGCCGGTACATTTCTTTGTAATGTGAACATCATATTTCTACTGCTGAGCTGTTAAACTTTACAGAGATATAAAGTCCTGTTGTGTTGTGCAGTATTTTGGCTTCTGGTAAGCCTTTATACACATTAAAGGTGCAGTCTGCAATTTAATCCAATACCTTTTATGTTAAATTTAGCAAATATCTCCTCACGATCAGCTGGCTGTTAATTCTGCGTGTGCTCTGAAAAAATATTTAGTGTTCATACACAACCCTGGTTCTGTAAATAAAAAACAAAGTGGTTCAGACCGAGCTAAACAACACTATACCGGCTACTCTCCCTCTTCAGCATCCCTGCTCATGAGAAAAGAAGCTTCACCATGATAGTAATGAAACGTTAATTACACTGGATATATTATCGAGCTTCTGAAGCAGCACTGACAGGACGGGTTTGTTTGGGAGCTGAGTTTCAATATCAACAATCTTCCTCCAGAATCACTGACTCCACCTTTAATTTGTTACTCAAACTGGACTTCCTGTGTTGTATTTCTGGTCTCACCAGCATCTAAAACAATACGCCCCCACCAGTGCAGCCCACTCCGTTGTTTTAACACAGGGCTGCTTTTAATCTGAATCCTGATTAAATCAACTCCCTTCACTTCAGCTGACATGATATGCTCTCTGATTTTTACTGCATCACTCTCATATTCCCACTTGTATGCAAAGCATCATCTACCTCTTTGAGAGCGGCGTCAGCACGTGACTGAAGATCAGTACAAGTCTCTCGTAGACTCTGGAGTTCCCTGTCATGGACAGAAGCTGCATCTTCCAGCTGAGAGCGAAGCTCCAGCAGCTCGCTGGTCAGAGCTCCAACTCTGATCTGTGTGAAACAAAACAGAGAGTCAATTTAGTAAATATTCCTTGTGTTAGATAAGACAGAAGATAACTAAGCAACAACAGAAATTCAGACAGGAAGTCACATCACCTGCTCCTGCTCTTTGTAATGAGCTGCTTCTCTCGACATCCGCTCAGCCTCCAGGGCTGCAGCGGACAGCTCGGCCTGCAGGGTGGACACCCTGTCTGACAAAACTGCTTTCTCTGCCTCCTTCAGAGAAAGGGCCTGGGAACAGAGACAAGGTCTGCTTAACAAAGAGGAGGAACTAACAACACTGAGCCACACTGTCTCTATATCTAATGAACTCCCATGACAGTTAGGACAGTGTGGTTGAAACCATTATTATAATAAATAGGAGTGTTTATCACAGTGTCTCAGAGCTTTGAACTCAGATCGACCTGTTGTTTCTCAGTCTCCGCCTGCAACAGATTCTGATCTCTGTCATGCTGCAGACTCCTCAGCTCATCCTGCAGCTCCTCTCTTTCTCTGTCTGATTTGTGGAGCTGATCCTCTGCCTCCTGCCGGAGCCTCCTCAGAGTGCCCTCATGCTCCATCATCAGGCTGTGCCGCACCACTTCCTGTAAAGCAGAACAGCCAAGAGCACAAACATGGATTAAAGCCTCATCAGCCTTATCCGAAAAGTAAAAATAGGTTTATGGGCAGAGCTCTGAGTAACATTGAAACACTGAACCGTCTGACCTTTTCTGAGACTAGCCTCTCCACCTCCTCCTGATGCTCTGAGATGGCCTTGCGTAAAGCCTGTTGGGCCTCCAGCTGTGCAGCATTTAGAGTCTGAGTCAGAGCTTGTTTCTCCCTCTCAGCCTGGGCCAACACATTCTCCCCATCCGAGCGTACACGCCTCAGTTCAGCTGGAAATCCCATCCAGGAAAACATCCAGGAGAGGGAAACACAGGACTCATTCTGTCATAATACTGAACAACTGTCTTTCACATTATAGCAAACATCTACACTACACAGCTCCTAAACAGACAGATCACCCTAAAATGAAAAATAGATACTTTTCCTCTTACCTGTAGTGCTATTTATCCGTCTAGATTGTTTTGGTGTGAGTTGCCAAGTGTTGGAGATGTCAGCTGTAGAGATGTCTGCCTTCTCTCAAATATAATGGAACTAGATGGCACTCAGCTTGTGGTGCTCAAAGTGCCAAAAAAAGATATTCGCAACAATGTCTCTTTCCAGAAATCCAGACCTCGTTGTGAGCAGTTTCATGTAGGAACTATTTTCTTTCTATTAAACTACACCCACCCATCATTACGCAGAAGGAACCGTGCATCTACTCATGGATAAGAGGATCGTGCTTGTGACAGCACAAGATCTAAACATTAATGGCGTCTTCCTCAGCTGAGCTGTAACGTTAGCTAGCTCAGTGGTGCTAGGTGAGCTAGTAGATGACGCAACTGCTCTCACAAAGGTCTGTGGATTATCTTGAGTAACTGGGTCATGATTTCTGGAAAGAGATATTGCTGCAAAGTTTTTCAAATGTTTTTTTGGGCCCTTTCAGCACGACAACCCGAGTGCCACCTAGTTCAATTATATCAGAGAGAAGGCAGACATCTCTACAGCTGATATCTCCAACACTCTGCAACTCACAGCAAAACAATCTAGTCTGATAAGTAGCGCTACAGGTAAGAGGAAAAATATGTGTTTTTGATTTTGGTGTGAACTGTCCCTTTAAACGGACATATTTGTGTCTTATTTTTGACTCGACAAAATCCTCCTCTCTCTTCTACCAACTTTGTCACCCACCTGCTGCAGTCTCACAGCGGACTCGAAGGCTTTGGTTCTCCGTCTCCAGCTGCTCTCTACGAGACTCCACCTGAACGAGCTGCTGCTGCACCTCAAACAGACTGGTTTCCAGGGACTCACGCTCCGACCTGCGTGGTTACAGACGAGTTAAACACACACTCTCTCATGTCAAAATGCCTGTGTCGTTAACAAACAACAACACACACCTGAAAGCAGCCAGTTCCTCTGACAGCACAGTGTTTTCTCTCTCAGATGCTGTGAGCTGGACCACCAGAGCTGCTTTGTCTCGGGCCAGTTCTGTCCGACTGCGGCCGGCCTCCTCTAAGGCCACCTCGTTCCTCTGGCCCTCTCCTCTGGCAAGACTCAGCTCTGAGCCCAGAGAGGTCACCTCGCCACAGAGCTGTCAACAAACACCAAAACATAAAGCAACATGAGTGACAAGAAACAATCAAACAAAGGAATAAAAATTTTACTGACAGATTCCTTTGATGTTTTAGCAAAATAAACATCTGTAAAGCACATAGCTGCATAAGAAGTGTCTCTAAATGAGGTCACATCACCTTCCTAATCAGTGCATCACCCATAGCTTTTGCTTAAGTGTTTTTAGGCTGGACTTAGCCTTTAAATGATGATGTCATATAATCTGGTATGTACCTGGGTGACTTTCTCCTGCAGCTTAAATCTCTCAGCCCTGAGACTCTGCAGCTCTGCCTCCATCCCAACACGGCTTAGCTCAGCATCCTGCAGCGACTGGTGCAGCGTGATGCGGGTTGAGTCCAGCTCCAGCCGGTCCTGCTCCAACCGCACAAGCTCATCTCTGATGGTCAGCTTCTCCTGCTCCACCTCCCGTTTCTGAACCTGCAGCAGGGCCTTTTCCTCCTCCAGCTAAGAGACAGAGCAAAGGATGAGACTCAGAGAGGAGGCTGAGACGCTCACATTGATTCACTTCTCTTTAGCTTTTTGTTTTCACTCTTGACAATACTGCTTTTGTGACTTTTTGTTTTTGTGTGTGTAGCCGAGGGCAACATCATGAATGCGCCCTTATCCCTGTTTGTAAATCTGTGCATTGACACTACATGACACGCCAAGGAGGGATAGATGGAGACAGATAAGCCATGTAGTGTTATACAGGCAAATGAGCCATGACTGCAGGCATTTGGCACAGCTAAAAATGCTAACAGAATGTGGTTGGACACATTGTGAACTAGTTTATTTCAAGCATACTGAACCTTCAAGAGGTCAAACACTGCTGAGATGACTTCACCTGGAGAATGTAGCTGTTAAGGTTAGTTTTGTCCTGGGCCAGTCCCTCATTCATGCTTCCCATCTTGGCCAGAGAGTCCCTGAGAGCTGCATCCTCAGACTGCAGCTTGTTGAGCAGCAGAGAGAGCTCTGCGTTACTGCCCTCAGCCTGGAGGGGGGAATGAGGGCCACACAAAGGTCACTCACAACAGTATTAAATCTGCAAAAACTAATATGAGCACACTTTTTTATTTTTTTTTACCCGAGCCAGTGCCTCAGAGAGTTGGGCTTTCTCCCTGTCCAGCAGCTGCCGCTCAACCTCCCCCTGCTGTTGAGTCTCCCTCACTGCGGACAGCTCTCCACGCTGAGCGGAGCCTCGACTCTCACTCTGCTCCAACTGCTTTTGTCTGCAGCAAAACATAAAGAGTAGCACGGTGCTAAGGGCCCAGTAGAAGGTGACATACAGTGTGTGCTCCAGATAAGACACACAACAGAAGTCATAATTACAGCAGAAGTCATTTTAAAACTACTAAATCTGTTGGACAAATGCATGCAGAAGAAGACAAATAGAGGCACTGTGGCTCAGTGAGCTGAGTCAGCTGGCTTGTCTGATGTGTGAAAAATTAATTTTATGGTGTAAAGGTGTCAGGGCAGCTCTGCTATGGTGCTTTGCATCTGATGTCTTCACACTGGCTTCCCGTCTGTTGAAAAATTGATGTCAACTGTTGGTTAGTTGGTTTGTAAAGCACTGAATGGTTCAGGGACCAAATACATTACTGATTTTCTGCCACATTATGAACCATCCGGACCTCACAGGTCTTCTGGGACAGGACTGCTTTGTGTCCCCTGAGTCAAGACTAAACATTGAGAAGCAGCGTTTAGTTTTCTGCATCACATATCTGGAACAAACTCCCAGAAAACTGCAGGTCTGCTGCAACTTAGTTCTTTTAAATCAGGCCTGAAGACTTTCCTGTGTGCTGCTGCCATAAATTAAATTAAACAATTATTCATTTCTTACACTGCACTGTAACTTTTACTCTTGTCATTGTATTTTAGCTTGTTTTTATTTATAGTCTCATAGGACTTTTTAATTGTTTTAACTGTCGTTTTATAATGTGTTTCTTTTGCATCATAAAAAGTTTTGAGAGTTTGCATCATATCTGTTCACAGGTGTCAGGTGTTGTTTTGGTTATGGTAACTTTTTTAAATGAAGATGATCTCTGTATATGAAGCTAACACAGATCTTTTGAATGGCTTCCTGTGGGCATATGCATTGTGTGTTGCCTGCACCACACTTTGTGGATTAGTGTCCTCATCGCATTCACTTAGTCACCATCAATTAACCTACTTACATCCTCTGAGTCTCTGCCTTTGCCCGCTCTCTCTCCTGAACAGCGGCCTCCTTTTCCTCCCTCTCGTGATCCCGCTCTCGCTGCATGGACGCCACAGTCAGCTGTAGCTTCTCGCAGTCCATCTGCAGGATGTGGTTGCTGCTCTGTGCTGCCTGCGCTGTCTTCTCCAGGCTCGCCTTCTCACTGCAGTGTTCGTGATGTGTGAAGGAGAACAGTGTGTTGAAGTTATAGGAGTTGTAGTTTCAAGGATTAGGATTAGAAGATTGTAAAAAGGTGATATAAGTGTCTGTAAACCTGGCCAGCGTGTCTCTCTCCTGCTTCAGACGGTCCTTTTCTCTTTGTGTGGTCTCCCTCTCTCTCTGAGCAGCGTCCCGCTCTCTCTGCAGAGCTTGGTTTCGCTGCTCTGCATCTTTTTTGGCCAAATCAGTCTCTGAGAGCTGTTTGCGCAACTGTTGAAGCGAGGACTGGGCAGAGAGCAGACGGCCTCGAACATCCTGCAAGCATAAAAAAGTAGTTCAGATGCAAACTCAGGGTAACAGGGACAATTGTTTTATATCATTTTGCTGAGCACCAACTATGAAATTCTATTAAACCCCTCTGTATTTGGATAGAGGCATCTTAGAGACAAATATTTAGGCAAACAAAACCACAATTAACAGCTGTTATTTGAGTGAATTGTCCCTTTGAGCTCTGCTAGTGAGTAGACATCTGCTCTCATTGTGTCTGTGAAAGCCTAAAGGCCTGCTGTAATGTTGTGACTACAGGGACTCTGGTTTAAATTGTGTCTGTAAGTAAAAAATATGGCATAGTCCCCTCTCTCTCCCTTTAAGTATGGTTTGAAGTATGTGAGTATTTAAATTTAAATTGTCTTGATACATGCGAATTATAATAACCAATTAAAAGATTACTATGAAAACTCACAGCTGTTACAAAACCAGCATTATTTTTAGTTGTCCCTGTGTTCTCAGCACATAAAAGGTCCATAAACAAAAATAATTGAATGTTCCAGAAGCACTTGATGAAATGAAATGAATGAATTGACATGTCACCTGCAGCTGGAGTGTCTTGTTTGTGACTGCAGAGCGCAGAGCTGACAGCGCCGCCTCAGAAAGAGGAGACAGCGAGGATGAGGCCCGAGAGGGGGAGGACGACCTGCGAGGAGAGGAGGAGCGATGAGGGGAGGAGCCTCGGATCAATGCCAGCAACGGAGCCCCGGAGTTGTCCTGGTCTGCCTCTGACGACGACTCTCCGTCAGACAAAACCGTCTACAAAAAATGTTTTAAAAATTAAAATAAAGCACTGCCATCTTTGTGATATAAAATCATGTGCATATGTGCAGTTGTGTACCTGAGCGATGTCGCGCAGGGTGTCGACCAGCGTCTCAGTGTGAGCTCTCATCACCTGCATGTCAGTCTCATCGTTACCACTCTGCTCCTGAGGGAAAACAGAATGAAGCACAGACACCTCAGTCACCCAGAGGAGAAACACAAGATTGAAAAAGTTTTATAGCCTTAAAGGATATATTTTCCTTCTCGTCATCAAATCCTGAGAAAAGACCAAAATCTACAATGCAAATACAATTAGTCTTCTTTTAAATATTTCTGACTTTTCGGTCTGTGGCTTCACACCAGAAGTCGATTCGTTCCTATTGAAGACATGCGTGACTCCTTAAAGAGCCCCTTCGCTCAAAAATGTGTTTTTCAAACAAACACCGGGCAAACTAGATTAGGTAAATCCCTACTACCAAAGCTAATCACTGCCTAGTAAGGGAAACACATATCGATGGGAAACAAACTTTGACTCAACATCGGCAAAGAAACCTAAACCCTCAGCAGAGTGGACTTGTCAGTACAGAGAGCAGAGTTTGAATTAGTATATTAAATGTTTTGACAGCAAACATGGTAGAGTGTGCAGTTTTTGGATGTAAACTGTACCAACGTGAACACACTGTAACACTGTAGCAGATATTATTGTATGTTTCACAACCAATAATGCTGTGTCAGTCGCTGCCTGTTACAAGCTAACAAACAAATAGAAGACCAAGTACTCTAACACGCTGCTAATCACTGCTTTCGGTGCACAACAGACTAATCATCTGAGTCTGAGTCTGCTGCTTTCGGTGCACAACAGACTAATCATCTGAGTCTGAGTCTGACTGAGGCTCAAACATGTATGACTGAATCTCTCAAATGTTTCCTTTAAAGCTAATGCTAGCCATCTTAATGCAGACTGCTCGTTCACTGGTAAAGCTAACGCTAGTAGTGCTCAGTGCTGGAGAAAGTGGAAAGCAAAACCTAGCACAAGCAGCAATGGATGGTGGGGCAGGGGCCAGATCAAGAACTTCTCAATGACGGACAAAAAGTGGATCTGCTTTCAACTCCTCAGCTTTTTATGTGGGAAAACCATGTTAAACAAAATATGAGCCTTATTATAGAAGAGTATTTTTACATACTTTAAAAGTGTGTGGAGGGGGACTTTAAAAACAGGTCGATATAAATAGTTTTATGTTTAAATGAGGCTCAAACAGCAGGGCACTGTAACTTTTGGCAAATATTAGTCAAACAGGAGTAAATACTGTGTTTGTTAGGGACTACTTTCAGCTGTGGATTGACATTTGGAAGAATAGTGATTGTTTACAACAGCAGGAGAGTGTGGGCAGGACAATCTCAAAATAAACTACTGTGTGTGTGTGTGTGTGTGTGTGTGTGTGTGTGTGTGTGTTCACGGTAATGGAGGAGCATGTTAGCCCATGCAACAGTGTGTCACATTGATGCGTTTTTAAAATTTTGACCATAAGGAAAAATGGCCGCTGTCTCACCTCAAGTCTCCTCATCAGTACGACAACCTCTCTGTCTTTCTCTTCTATTTGGCCCTTTAGTCTTTCCGCCTCTCGCACCGAATCTGACAACCTGAAAAGCAACACACAAAGAAAGCCTTCATACAAATGTTGTTTAATTAAGCACAAATCTGTACGCAGGGTTGGGTAGTAATGGATTACATGTAGTTAGGATTATGTAATCACATTAAAAAACACAAGTAACTATAATCAGTCCAGAATGCATTTGAAAAAATGTGTGATTAGAAATAAGTCAATTTAAAATTCATGAATTTTTTTTTTGTAGCCAAAAGCTCTTTGCAAAAATGCATTTTATTTGCTTTGAAATTATTTTGACATCTTTAAAGAAAAATAAGAATATTTGTAGAGTTGAATTTTTCTGAGGCCTGTCAGAGATCTAAACGCAGTCACTGACCTGAGGTTGAGCTCACTTCTCTCTGCGTCTGTTCTGGTCTGAAGATTCATCATCTCTGACACTCGTTCTCTCAGCTGCTGCTCCAGCTGAACCCGCAGGGCCTTCTCTCGCTCCAGGGCCAGAGCTGTTCCTCCCTCGCGGGTGTGCAGGGTGGCAGACAGACCTGCACAGGACACCTGAGCAGAGTGGGACGCCCGAGCCAGCTCGTTACGCATATCTGACAAGTCCCTGAGATCGGAGAGAGATTGACACAGAGGGACAATGTTAGTACCATCATATCAGAACACAGGATGAACATGATGTGGCAAACAGTTAATACCTTTCAGTTGCGCTCTTCAGTTCACAGACATGCCTCCGAAATCCGACCACTTGCCGCCACAGCGTCAGCAGTCGGCTGTGCTCAGTGCTGAAGTAACTGTGGAAAGACTGAAAGGGGAGCAGGAAAATAACATGTAAATTATCTTCACATTTTTCTCCATTTAAAATGTTTAATGTTTTGTAAGCATCCCTCTCTCACCTCCTCCTCTCTCCTCCAGTCAGACTCCTTTTGTTCCAGTTCCTCCCTGGCTTTCGTCCAATCAGCAGAGAGCCTGCGGATGTCCTGGCTCAGGGCCTCATTGGCCAAACTGGCCTGCTCCAGCTGCTCTCTCAGCATGGCGTTCACCGCAGACAAACTGCTGCTCCTGAAAACACACGGGGGAAAACACATTTTGTTGATGGAGCAAGTCAGGTGAGAACAATGTGATATTCTGAGGTGTCTGATGCACACGGGCCCAGGAGACATGTGACACGTCTCATGTAATCAGTCACCTCTGCTGTTCTTCCTCCAGACGGATTAAAGCGTCCTCCAGGTTGCTGCTGGCTTCGTCTTGATGGCGACCATTTGATGACTCGCTCTGGCTCTGAACGAGGAGATAGTTCATATGTTTAAGTGTTATTTGTGGAAAGTCAATGTCGTCTTTCAAAAAGTCAAAATCAATAAACGCCACTCACACTCAGCCTGTGTTTTTCCAACTCTGAGGAGCGCTCCTGCACCACCTGCTCCAGATCCCCACACCTCTTTTTGTACTGAAGCACCTGAAGAAGCAAGAAAACGATTACTGACTTATAACGTCCCCGCCGACTACATCTCAACTAAAGACGGAGTAAAACAATCAGACCTTGGCCTGCAGCTTCTGCACGAGCTGCGCCTGCCTCTGCTGACCCTCCTGATACGCAGTGAGTTTACGCTTGTAGGCCGCCTGCTCCTCATCCAGCCGCCTGCGCAGGTCCACGTTCTGCTGTGCCAGGCTGCGTGACTCTGGTGAATCATGGTCGCCATCTCCCGTCTCAAAACGTAGCGCCTGCTCCAGCTGTGGGTTTAATTAAAAGTAAGAGGCAGGGGGTGATGTTTATCTCACAGATTTACACGTACTGTAAATCCCATCATGCTTTGAGACTGAAAGTTCGTTCCTGACCTTGGAAACAGCTGCTGGCAAAACAATGTCAACAAAAGGTTCATTTAGTTGTGCTGTGTTGTGTTGGAGCTTTAGGGTCAAATTTTGATCAAACTTAGTAGCGCTGATATACTGCAGGCAAAACATGGCTATTCTACAAATAACTGGTACTCTAAATCAGTACACTATTTTATGCAACAATTATGTGTATTTATAAATAGAAGTGCATCATTTTCAAGAGAAATTACCTCATAGTATTTAAAAATATACTTCAAACATGGCAACTGCTAGATAATGTGTGATAACATGTCTGCTGGTCATTTTCATATCTTTTGGGAGTGTCCTAAAATATCTTCTCTTTCTTTGATCAGATCAAAAATGAGTTTAGAGCTGGATTTTAACTTCAGTGTAATTTATATGGGAAATGTGCCAACTGGGCTGTCAAAGCAGGTCAGATATTTATTACAAATACTATTAGTAGGCTGTAAAAAAGCAAGAACCAGGAAATGGCTGAGTGAAGAGTCTCTAATAACCTCTGACTGGATAGAAATAGTTAAGGAAATGTATGTTATGGAACAGCTGACTTTTTCTCTGAGACATGCCACAAAATTATGTGAAAAATATTGGAAAAAATGGAAATCTTATTTGACTGTTTATTTTGTTTTATTCCCCTGGTATTAAAACATACAGAATGGACTATAGCTCATAAATGAGTGGGAGAATTCTCCCTCCTTAAAAATACCCTGGCTTTCCAGGAATCAAAATCAAGGATCATGAGGACCTTGGTGATCTTAAAGGACGATCATGGACATAAAGGACCCATTATCTGTGATACAACAATGTAACCTTGCTTCTTTTCATTTTCTGTTTTACAATATGTTATGCATTTCACCTTCTCCTATGATGTCCCTGCCTGTTGTCCTTGGTTTTGCCATCCTAGTTTAACTACATTTAAATCTCACTAGCTTTTTCAGTGGCCTAGTTAACTACTTTGGGTCATGTAGTTTTTGTAGTCATTTACAAACTACATGTTTGTAGTATTTTCATGATGTCTTTATCCTTTATCCTCAATGTCTATTTTAATGGTATTTATATTTCCTTTGTGTATTAATAATGAATTATGTAGCAGACAGCAAGCACAAATTTATACTTCACACTGTATTGTTTTCAGGATCATTGTTTTTTCTGCATATTTTGTAGCCCCAGTATTGTTAACTGTTGCTTTCTCACATTTTTTTGTATTTTTATCCAAACTGAGCTAATAATTATCAATGCAGGTATAATAAGTGGCAAGTGTTTCTGATACCTACAGCAGCAGAAAGAGCTGCAGCATCCCAGTGTGACCAACTATTTACCTTAATTTCATTAAATGAAATTCGTTGATAAGAAAGGAGATTAAAGTCCACTCTCCTCCTAAAAGCTTTTTAATAACAACCTGTTGCAGCAAACTTTCTGCAGGCTATTGCAGAATGTGGGACATCCCAAATACTGCAGGATGAAGAGCAGTCACTGGTGTACAGTTATGAACACAGTTTCATAAATGACCTTCTTGCTTTGAAGGAAAACATCTGAGTTATCTTTTGTGTCTGGATGCAGATACATTCAACCCCAAATGAGATGTGTGGCGCCCACCCACCACTACACCTCCTCTCGAGCCCCTGTTTACAGTCGCCCAGGGTGACAGACACCATGGCAACATTCCACTTCAGTTCATTCCAGCCCCCATCACCTGGGAGACCAGCAAATCTCAGACAAAGAAATGAAATGGGAAAACAGGAAAGTGCCACAGCATTCCCTTTGGGTGCATTTGTAACCTTGAGGATATGGAAAGTCTTGAGATTTTACTTTTTACACAAAGAGTGGAGATGAGGTACAGTCATGTGTAGAAACCATGATACTTAACTTACTCACAGTCATATCTCTCATCCACTTCTCAACTCACTTTGCCTTTTAATACAAGTTATTGTTGTCCTGGTGTCTTACCCTCTCACTAATGGCACCGTACTTGATGGCGAGCTCGTCTCGGTCAGCTCTGCTGTGTGCCAGCAGGTCCTCCAGCCTCCCCAGCTCACCCTGCAGCACCCGGTTCTCCTCCTGGAGGGACATGACTGAAGACATGGCCCCGGCTGCTGAGGCAAAGGGCACACAGAGACAACGATTACAGGAAAGAAGCGTTCAAACATACATTTGACATGATGGGGGAGCAGATTGGGGTCACTCACAGCTATCACTGAGGTTCTTTGTGACGATCTCTCTAACTCGTGCTGGTAGACATGTAGGGGGGGCGTCTGGTGAAGGGCCCCGGACGGTCAACCTCTTCTCCTCAGACAAAACACTCTCCTCCAGCCTCTGGTGCACAAAACACACACATTTGATGCTTTACTTTGAGACATTTAGAGAGGAAATGAGCCATGAGAGACAAAAACAACCCAGCAAATCATACAGAAAAGCTCCACAGACAGGCATGTGAGAGATGATGGTGGTGATGTGTTTGGAAAGTGAAACAAGACCAGGTGGTGCCACAGTGGTCACGTCAAACTGCTGCGTAATGAAAACACAACACACACACTCACATTAACCAGCAGCTTTATGCGTCACACAGCAGTGCCACAATAAACACAGTATATGTTGAATAAGCGATGGAGGATGGAGGACAGCCCGGTGCGCCTCACCTGTATCACTGACTCCAGTTTGTTGGAGTCGGTGTCGGGGCTCTCCGCCGCGCTCATCGCAGCAGAGATCTAAGATCCTCCGGAGAGCAGGATTAACTCCGAGTGAACGCGACGTCTCCACAGACTGACCTGTCGTCTCTTTGCCTTTCAGCAGGTGCGATACAGAGGACAAGTTGACAGCCAGGAGCCGGTTATGTGTCTGAATGTGTCGGAGCTGACAAAGTTTGGCTGCAGAGGAGCAGAGTGTGTGACCCGTCCTGTCGCCTCCTCCTCCGGTACAGGCAGGCAGAGATTGAGGACAGCAGGATTAACAGGGTTTAAGATTCACACCCCTGCACCTCCTCCACCTCCTCCACCTCTACTCCACTCTCACTGCGCGCATTCACAACCCTCCACACCACCGCTATTCAACTGCACTACAAAGAGGAGCCCGAGTAAAACTTTAATAGCCCTATAAGACACCATACAAGGGATAAAACCCAAACATATTTTGACCATCAGTTTTTTAATGTTGCAAGAATATTATTTAATTCATTGATTTTTAAAGTAAAATGTAGGCTACAATAGATGAGGTTGGTTGGGGTCAACATTTTTACAAATAATTCTGTACAAAGATCATATTCTTCATTATTTATGATGGCAGGTGTTCTCAATGTGCAATAGTTCAAAGTTGCAAAATAACTTTAATCTTGCATCCAGTTATGTGAGACGGTTGCTATGCTTCCAATCCCACTGAGAATCAACAGCCCGCAAGCTTTACCTGCAGGGTCCCATTTACCCGAAAGTTGGCCTCACATGCCCCCCAGCTTAAGGCCTTTGCACACTGAATTTTCTTTTTCGTCCAAAATTGTTGCACCTCTAAAAATAAATACTACCACTGAGTCTGAAACTTTAGTCCGCCATTTAAGTTTCTGGAACAGGTTTGATTTTCTGCATTTGTTGCATCCGCCAGAAGCTTTTAGAGACATTTGACCAAGAATCAGTGGAGAAGATGTGGTCGTGTCAAGAGGAAGGGGTGCACAGTATCATTTCAGACCTCAGATAACTCACGTCCAACAGGTCAGATAGTAATATTCAGGTGGATGATGATGACGACTATTGTAGCGACTGCAGGAAACAAACTAAAAGTCGCTGAGAGGCTGAGGCCGGGCCTGGTTTACTTGTCTGGCACACCAACAAAAAATATTCACTGAGATCCAAAATACGTTAGAATCAACTTATTGTAACATGCACAAGCTTCAAAATAATCACAGCGAACAAAAGAAAGGGGTTGTTCCCTGTGATGAATCTACAGAGAATTACTGTACACCAGCAGCTTCCCTTGGCTTGACAGAGATTTACGGTGAGTTTAGCTCATTGCTTAACTGTCCAGCCCGCAACTTCACTGTTTCGGTCCACTTTCACAGCTCTCATAGTGTCGTCTTTAGCAGCAGGCGGCGGTTTTCAGTGTAAAAAGCTGTAAAGTCCACTGTAGACTCCCTGCTCAGCACCAAACAGCTCACTGACACAGTTAGAGACCAGCTGGTGAACACAGTGGAGGATTTAGTGGCTAAAGAATCAGATCTTTCCCTCAGGAGTTGGTAGAGACCAAACACAGAGCTAAAAGAGAGCACTAATATTGGACTTACATTCACCAGCTGAAACAGAAACATAACTTCAGCTGTAACTGATCTGTGAATAAGCAACTGCTTGCTAAAAAGTTCAACATTTCAACCAATTTGTATTTGTATTGAACCATGAATGTATCAGTGAATGTGTGTGAGCTACAGTTTGTCAGAATAGCAAGACTAGTGAAGATATTTTCTGCCAATAATGATACCAAACAATACCCCCAACAAATGTGGCAGGCATTTTTTATTTCCTTTGACATTTTACAGACCAAACAAGTAATTGAGAAAACATACTGCAGATTAATCAATAATGAAAATAAGTTTCAGCCCTAAAAATGTGACGTTCCACCTGACCCCGTTCTCCCCTACTACTGAAACACCACTGCACCATTAACCACAACTGCCTAAAACCATAAAATGCTTTAAAACACTTTTAAATACAGTAATCTCACACTAAACACTGAGTAATTCACAGATTACTTTTCATGAGAAGTCTGTGGTCATGTGAGTGTAAAATTATGGCCCAAGCATTAAACATGAGGGGGTCTGCACTCAGTGTTTGGATTGTCATAGTTACAGACAAAAGGGTCATTGTGTCACTACCAGACCCCCAGCCTAGCCTTGACACACACACACACACACACACACACACACACACACACACACACTGTACTTCTACACTTGTGAGGAACCTCAGTATGGTTTCAAGAGAGTTTAAACATGTCAGGAAATAAGAATAAATGTTAACGTTGTCACATCTCACAGCAGGTTTTCACAGTTACTTGGTGCATCTATACTGATAATAATGAATTACAGACATGCTGTTGATACTGGGGGGTTTCTCTTTAAGAGTTTTAGCATTAAACATTTTATAAATTGTCCACAGAAGTCACTGTCTCATGATGATTACAGAAGAACTGCTAAACTTAGACTGCATGTTATCTGTCTAACTGAATGCTGCATGACTTTAATCAGAACCATGAAGACATAAGCTTTTAGTTGACTCAGTTTAAACTGCATTAACATCTGTAGCGACCCCAGCTGGCCTGTTAGGAGATGACTGGCACTGATTTCACAGTGAGTACATCTGAGGAAACACACACCTGTTGATCTTTCATCTTCCAAGGACCAAACCACACCTGAGTGCGACCCCAACTGATGACTCCTCACTCTTCATCTTCATTTGAACAGCCTCAACCAGTTGATCTGACCATAAATTAACTACTGAATAAACAGTCAGGTCCTCAACTGCTTCCTCTTCCTCTCCTTTTCATGCTTCAACACCTCATTTGGTGAACACATGAATAGAACATCCTCTTTATTTAGCACACATCCAAAATGCATCCAACAAGACACGCCCAAGTTTTCAAAAGTCTCAGTGAGGAGTTGGAGGCGGGAGGAGGAAGAAGAGGAGGAGGAGGGGGGTTATACATTAAACTGAGCAGCAGCAGCATGTGATCAAATCAAACTGATCGTGAATAGTTTTCCAGCAGCACAGACTGAGATCTGGACACAAACACGCTGCTATGGAAACAAGCTCCTGCATGTGAAACGCATTTTGTATCGTGAGTGCTGTGTTCGCGGTGGAAACATCCACTTCCCTGTTTGCTTCATATTCTCACCTCGACAGATCGGTGTGATGAGTCTTATCCTGCCGTCCCTGCATTCTCCTGAGCCGGCTGTAATGTTTCAGAGGCAGAAACAGACCCCATCCACAGCAGTTATAAATGTACCATCAGCTGCAGGCAGGCTGAGTCGCCTTCCTCTGAAATCTCCTCCATGCTTTTTCCGGGGAGGGACTTCCAGTTGAGCAGCAGCAGCAGCCTGAGGTCTGTTTACAGCTCTGTGTGTATACATGATGGTCTGCTGTCATCATGTGGTCATCGTCTCATCTGTCTAAATGTTTCCAGTGAAATCTATCAGTAAACACTGTTTTATTGTTTGTTTGTTTGTTTCAGACAGATGGTTCAGAATAAATCCAAAAATAGTAAAAAATAAATAAATAAATAAATTTAAAAAAATCACACACTACCAAATAATAATATCTTTATGATGAATTCTGTGGTGAATTAGAAATTTTCTAAATGAAGCTCCAAACAACTTGATGGATCCTAGAATGTATGGCCATAACTGCTCTTACATTATAACTCACATTTGCCTCATTAATTTGGCTAAGATTTGGTGATTACTATAAGTCCTAAAAAAACAGATAAATACATTTTCAAAAAATAGTTCAGTCTTTTCCTCAATAAAATAAGTCAAGTTAAAGTCTTAAATGTAAAAACAATTATTACATCTGGTCTGTTAAACAGTGATCAAATGTAAAACTTTGAATTAACATGACAAAATCATTTCACGGTATGAAGAATCAGAGAAAACCTATAATACTGTGTATCACTACTGATTAATTTAAAATACTGTACAATAAATTCAATAAAACCTACATTTCACTACATTTATATGACATTTAAATGGGATATTTTTAAGTTAAAGGTCTAGTGTGCAATTACACAGTTAAACAAGTCATGGACAGGGGTGTGATGTATAGAAATTATTACCAATGAGCAGTGCATCTTAAACAAGGGCAAAGTTCTATTGGTTAGACTATTTATTGTAGACTATTTAGATTATTTATTCTGTGTATATATGTGTAATTTATGTGTGATATGTCTGTGTAATCTATGTGTGTGATCATATCTACAGAGTAGATGTATGTGTTAATGTATTGTGCTGCAAACAAAACTGCCCCCCGGGGACATTAAAGGTCATCTAGTGCGTAGGTTAAGTGGCTTCTAGCTGTGAGGTTGCAGAACTCAAACTTCTTCTATGTGCCAAGTGTGTAGGAGAAATATGTTGACCAACATAATAATGCACATGTCCCTATCTAGAGCCAGTGTTTGGTTTGTCCATTCTGAGCTACCATAAAAACAACATGGAGGGCTCCATGGAAGAGGACCTGCTCCACATGTAAATATAAACAGCCTATTTCTAAAGGTAATGAAAGCAATTGTTGGTTTCAGGTAATTATACACCAATGAAAACATAGTCATGAATAATATATTGCATTTGGTTCGGCTTATTTAATATTTAGTTTTTTAAAACAAAAATATTTTTGGTATTTCAAAAAAAGGAAAAGATGGAAAGCGGGCAGTTGTCAAGCTCTTCCTGTTCAATACATGGACACATACTCATTTACAATACCGAGCGGGGACACCTTCCACCTTGCTGCTCCAACACTGACTGACAGCTGACTCCACTCCTTCACACTCACCACTGCCCCAGGGCCGCTACCATATGCTATTTACAGAGATAGCACTGGCGATCTGAACCGGTCAGTGGCGAAAAAAAGCACGGGACGCATTTGCCCCCATTACTGTTTTAGCTCGTTTCGCGGCTCAATACTGAACCAATTTTAGAACGAGTGGTACCCATGAATCATACGCACACATACACATGGGGAAATAGAGCCCAGGTTGAAAAATAGAGGAGGAGGTACACTGCAGCTGTGAAGAGAAATGTGTAACATGAGCTGAGGACAACACCTCTGTACAATCTCACAAGCAGACTGGTTCACTAATAAAAGTCAAAACAAGACTCACTGAAATATACTGTTTATTTACAAGAAGACATAGGTTTACATTTTATACATTTTAGATCTTTTTCAGAAAGGCACTTAATCAAATACTCAATGCAAATTAGTGACAAGATTGAGGAAGTATCTATTTGGTAAAAGGCACATATTTAAAAGCAACGACACACGAGGTAAAGACATATGAGGGGCGTACACAAACACACACATGAACGAAACATGTTCAAACTCTGAATGACAGACGAAATGGCCATCATGACTTATTCTTTCCCAAACACCATGATTAAAAAAATCTGGGTATTTCTCATGAATATTTAAGAGGTTTAATGTAAAACTAAATCAGAAAATATCAATATAAGCTTTGCAAAATCTCCTAAAACAAAAACTAGGAAACAAAACTAAACCCACACACATACTGGTACAACGTTAAACAAAACGTGGATACTTCAATGGGTAAACTAACTTTCCCAAAATGGTAAAAACAACCTTGAGATGAGTGGTGCTGGTGTACTGAGATAACTGTACTACAGGAGCGCGATGTAAAGATGAGGAACACTATCGAATCTGATCCTGGAGAGATTTACAGTGACAAGGAAATGAAACTAGAACATTTGATTTAAGGCAGTGGAGAAACGTTCTCATGTGGTTAGTGTAACTACACCATCTCTGCCTTCAACCATCAACATGCTCACTTGTCTTCAGGAAACTCCAACAGTGACAGTTTAAGGGTCACCTGACGTTTAAGAATCAAAGAAAGATCCCACTTCATGGCGGAGTGTGAGAAAAGGATCTGATTGTAGAAAATATGTACATGTTTACTGTTTGTTCCTCCAGAGTGTGTTGGTCAGCGGGCTATAGTTTACATGAACATATCCTTTACAGAACAAGTGCAGCCAGAACAAATAAGTTCGCTAACAGTTCCTCTCTTTTAGTTTCTTTTCGCCACAATCGTCCTGTCCGTGGAATGTGTGGAACCTGAGTGTGTGCATGTTTTCTCACCACTCAACTAAACTGCACCCATCCTGATGATTTGACAGCATCTTTACTGGAGCTGTGGAGGAGAGTGGGGGGTGAAAGGGTGGGAGATGAACGTGTGATGATGATGAATTCAAAAACAATCATGTTGCATGAGCACAGCTGTGACAGATGGACAGGATGGATCACTACACAGACAAAAATACAGGTGACGCTTTGTGTAAGACTTACTTGGAGCCTGCAGATGTGAAATCTCCCCACACGTCAGCGCTGGGTTGGGCTGCAGGGGCGGGGGAGCCAAAATCTAAAAGAGTAGCTGGATACGGAGAAAAATAATTATGGAGAGCAGAAATAATATTTACATCATGTGAAGATGTTTAAAAATAGGGTTGCACCGATACCACTCTTTTCAGACCAAGTACTTACATTTGGATACTTACTAAATACTGCCATTACAATTCTAACAATGACTTTAAAAACTCTTTATTTTCTTACCTCTCAGAGGAGTAAACCATTAGTTTAGAGCAGGGGTGTCAAACTCATTTTAGTTCATGGGCCACATACAGCCAAATTTCATCTAACTGAGCCGGACAAGTAAAAACATTTCATAATAACCTTTAAATAACAACATTCAATTGGTACCATTCACAACTTTTCACAGTGGAAACAGAAAAAAAAGCGCACCGCACTGAACTGTACCGTACCGTACTGTACTGCTCGGTAGAAATGGAGCTTTAGACTTCACTATAGTGCATTAATATTAGGTGAGCAAAGTCATCCAATGGGCTGGACTGGACTTAGTGGGTCGTGCTGGGCTTTGAAGCCAATTTTACATCGTGGCCAAATGTGAAATAACAACCTCTGGGTCCATCACTTATTGGCATGGGGCCCAAAACATTTTTTCCCCATAGACTTGTATTGTGAAAGAGACGTCTGTTAATCAATGGATACATTTTTTGTAGCGTCACAACCCCTGCAAAATGACGCATTTTACTATTGAGATTTGATCCATTTGTTTGATAGCATTTCGAACTTCTCAAAGAGCCACACAACTAAATCATTTTATCCCCATTAAGGGTGGAGGAGGGCTAAACCTGCCTCTATCGCGCTTGCTCTTTGGGCACAACAATGCGGCAGATCTGAGTAATTTCATACTGCACAAATCAAGATTTTCGGATGCCACTGTGTCAGAGTGGTTTTATAAGTACGATTAAAACTACATGAGCACAGTATCGGACCAATATCCAATACTGGCATTGGTATTGGTGCATCCCTGTCTAAAAACTTTTGATCAATCAAAAGCACAGTGATCACCAGCGTTAGTTTCTGCAGCTGGTACTGTCTGCTGTGCCACAGGAGGCGGTATGACACCTCCAACCTTGACACCTGGTGGAGGAGGGAGTAGACCGCCACCCATGGGCCGCGGTTTGGCAGCACCTGCATCCTTCTTCTTGATGTTCTGTAATAAAGAGAGTTATGATGTTTCTGAACGTCTTGATTGTTTAACTAGTGGCTATTTTCTGCATAGAATCTGCCGTCATCGTCCAATTATTTATTCATCATTTTAGTAACTCCTTTACATCTGTCGTGTTGGAGCTGAATGACTCACCCCAATGCTGATCTTGATAGTCTGTCCCTCTTTGAAGCTCAGGTCCAGTTTGGGTGCTGCGCTCTGAGAAGCTTCCTGTTTTGCGATTTCGCCTTCTTGTTTCACCCACCTTTAGAAACAGAGTTTGAAGCATGATAATTATCACGACAATCATGGTGGATAGAGTCAAACTGGGTCACTGCAGTAGCAAGATACAAATAAGAAAGCACCACTCTTGTATTTTAAGTATACTGTAGGTGTGACTAACTCCATCTAAAAAAGTTTTGTGTGAGAGTCTGAGTGTGTGGACCTCTTTTACACTAACTTAGAATGAAGACAAAATAATGTGTATGTGTGTGTGGACCATTTGAGTCCGTAATAAAGATTATTAATATTAATTAATGATATGAATGATGGACCAATGTGAACTACTATCTATTCACAAAGCAAATGTGCAAGTATGAATGTTGTTCACTACATCACATTTAAGCATAAACGGCTACATAAGAGAAGCTAACTTACTTGAAATGGTCTTGTAAAGCTACATTGAAGTCAAACGAGTCTCCACGATCAGCAAAACCCAGACCGATGAAAGCATGACGCCCTTTATGAAGCAATTGTAAAGACAAAAGCACATTAGGATACCTTATGCATCATATAATAACATATCAAACATACTTATTCCTGCAGTAGGATACATACAGAAGGGGAGAGTATAGGTCTGTGACTTAGCAACAAATTGATCTTAAAACATTTAGACTTTTTTGGGGTTGTCTTACATTTAAAGACAATATAAATGCTATAAATAGCAACAGATGGCACCTTCATGTAAAAAAAACTCTTTTAACTTTATCTTCTTTCACTTGCCAACTGCAGTGTGAGACAGACCAAGAGGTGCTGTGAAAGAGCTAAAAACCAGCCAAGTTACCAGGGAAACTCTATTAAAACTCTATTGAAGGTCTAGTGTGCAGGATTTAGTAACATCTAGCAGTGAGGTTGCAGACTGCAACCAACTGCAACTTCTCCTCTGCGCCAAGGGTGTAGGAGAACTACAATGGCCGACACAAACACATGAAAGGCCCTGTGAAGAGCAAGCGTTTGGTTTGTCCACTCTGGGCTACTGTAGAACGACTTCATGTAAAGGAACCCACTCCGTATGTAGGTAAAAAAAAAAACACAACAACAATTCTTACACTAATTAAAACATAGTTATGAATAATATATTCAACTTCTGCCAATATGTTCCCCTAAATCCTACACACTGGACCTTTAATCAGACAGGCTAGTTGAATACAGTCCATCTGTTTTTTGGTAATTATTTAAAATAAATACCTAAATTAAGAGTTTATATTTCTACTGATATAATGTATTGTTCTATAAATGTGATATTATATTGAATATATCTTTAGCACAGTATAACTGCTTATGTCTTCTTTTCAAAATGTTTTTAAGCAGACATAGGAGTCCCTGGTGAAAATGTCTTACCATTGCCATCTTCTATCCGGATCACAAAATACCTGCTGGAGTCTGTGACTGCCTCAACTACACACCCGGGGTACTGTTCGACTGGAGCTTGAGCAAACAACTCTCCTGTAAAGAACAAATTTACATCAGTGGTGCCTTGGGGTTATTTTCTGTGTTGTAAATGAGGATTGCGTTGTTGTAAATCTACCACAGCAGCCAATTTCCCTCACGCGGTGGACCATATGTTTTTGAACCACCATCTTGTGCTCCATGTAACACTAACAAAGCTAACTATGGCAACTAACTACAATAGGATCTGTATTCAGTGCTTGTGAACAGAGCAGACAGGTCAATGAGACAGTCTGACTCTGTTTCATGGCTAAACTGGTGAGGATTTCTTGCTAATCAGTTCTGCTCTAAAGTTCAAATTGAGAAACTGATGGCTCACTTTAAACAGTCAGCATTTTACTAGTACTTCCTACTCTGGTACTCATGGAAAGTTCAAAGATTCACCCAAGTGAGTCAGTTCTTCTTGTCTTGCACAAGTACTTGCAGACATAAAATGTTTCGTAAAAGAGATGTCTGTAAACTGTGTATCTTGGTGACATTAGTAAAAGGACATACAAAGACTTCATGTGGTGAATTATGCACACGTCACATTTATCTGCAAAGAGATGCCAGTTTGTTCACCTGTGTTTCTGTCCTCTAACTTGATGTAGGCCATCTTGCCTTTCGCAGTGATTTTCAACCTGCCGCTCCATGCAGGCTCATCCAGCTTCCAGTCAGCAGCACTAAAAATAAAAAAACAGGAAACGCACATCTGAGTATGAAAGTGACTGACTCGATCACTGCTTTTACACAGGCAGCTGCAGCTTTCCACAGCAAGAGGAAGTGAAATCTAATGTTTTCAGGAAGACTAAAATGAGACATTCATGTCAAAAGTGATCTCTTTTGTTCTACTGCCTACTGAAGGAAATCAATAGCATAAAATGACAGAATGGTGCTTATTGGAAAAAGAAAAGTGAATGTACATTGCTTAAAAAGATGTATGGGCTCCTTTTCATACATCTCATTGGGTTTTAAAGTAAAACTGACAAGTAAAAACATGACTACAATACGACAGATATTATATTCCTGGGTTGTATTTGATTCTCGACAGTCTCAATCCAGTACTGTTCAGAATGAGTAGGCGCTACTTTAATCTTGTTCCACTCCTTGTCTGTCACCAAATAATGCCATATTTAAAAATATGTAAACATATTTTTCTATAACCAAATTAGGAGGAAACAGATATTCTACATGTAGGTCCAAAGGCAGAAACACAGAGGCTACAGTCAGTGTTTGCCAGTCTGTCCAAACAGATTAAAACACAAGTTACAAATCTGAAAGTGACTTCAGACTCCGATTGTAATTTTATTAGTTAGTTTAATAGGGTTGTCATCTGAGGAACACTGCCAAAATTCAACCATGTTTAACACGGAGCGATGCTGAAATGCTGATACATGCTTTTATCACAAGCCGTTGTTGAAAAAATTTGCATTAACTCAGAACGCTGCAGCCAGAATTTTGACCAACACACACACAAAAAAAGAAAGAAAAAAATTACATCACTTCTCCGCTCATGTCACTGCACTGGCTACTTGTATATTTTACAACTGATTTTAAAGTCCTTCGCCTTGTATAATCTAGCACCTTCATATATTTAGTGACTGTCTTTCATTTTACGTCCCAGCAAGAACCCTCAGATCTTTGACTGCTGTTCTTTTAGAAATTCCTAAAGTCTCCCACAAGAAATCAGGTGAGGCCACTTTCTGTTTTTTATGGCTCTAAACTGTGAAACTCCCTCCCCCTTAGATGTTAGGGCAAACTCCTGTAAAATTTTAAAAAGAAATTAAAGACTTATCTTTTTAACTTGGCTTTCAATTTGGGCTCATTGTGCTGGTATCATTGTTAAAATTTTGTTGTTTGTAACCAAATTGTTTTTGTTTGTTTGCTTTGTTTGGTTTCCTCTCACTTATTGCTCTAACTATATATATATATATTTTTTTTTTATTGTTACTGTTTATTTTCATCTGATCTTGTCTTGTTGAGCACTTTGGGCTGCATCTCTGCGTGAAATGTGCTATATAAATAAAGCTATTATTATTTTTATTGCCATCATTAGATTGAATACTATACTGGGCCTGAAGTTGAGAGAATGCTTTAAGAGTCATCCCCTCAAATAAATTATTTACTGTCGTCTGATCACCTCTCCCAGCCCATTTAACAAAACCACCACTGTCCAGTTTAGTAGGTAAAAAGTCACTAATAGTTATCCTTGATTGAGACACGGGTAAACAGATTTTTATTTATCTTCTTCCAAATGTTGAACATACACCTACCGTACCTTTGCCTTTAGGAAGGGGAGGACATATACTGATACACTAGTGACAGAGCCTTGTTCTATGTGCACACACTTTACATCAATGTCTAACTACATTCATGAAGCCAGCACTTACAGCTGTGATGCCCAGTAGGAACATCTGCAGTGAGCCAAGGCTATGTCGTACTTCTATTTGTGAGTGCAGAGAATTTCAAAACTTTGATTTTTATTTAGTTTTTGTCAACTTTGTTATGATCACTGATAAACTGTTGATACTGTGATGGATGAAAACTCCTCCTCGGCGTGTCACACTATAAAGTGACTCCACCTCATGGATAGTTAAGTGCCCCCTGTACAGTCAAGGAAGTCTGGCTAACGTCAAATCATATTGTCATAAATTTATTCCGACAAATATTTCGGCACACGGTGCATTGAACTACCTACAGTTTAACAACAGTTTATGCATTTGTCGTTGAATTAATCGTCACTCAAACTCCAATCCACTGACTCTCCGTGGACACTTAGCCAAGTTAACAGCTAGCATACTCTAAACCCCTGCATCCATTATCGGACATTAGCCCTAACATTTTAAACTTTTCAGGCGTAACAGCAGCAATGTTATATTTTCGTATGTCTTTCACAATTAAAGTTAACTTTTCAAATGACAGCAGGTGTAAGCTTAAGTCGCAGTTGGTAAACTGTTTGTTGACAGAGTCTGGATCATGGTGTCCCATTACAGTGAGCTGCACGGTAAAGTTGCAGCGGCGAGTTCGTGTTTGGAAATTATGCTAACATTATTAGCGCATATAGCTACTAACCAGCTAACTATGTCTGTTTATCTAAATCTTTATGAGTTACTGTCTGCATGGGCTGTAACTGTCGACGAAATAAAGAAAAGTAACAACATTTTAACAACTATCTGTCCGATAATGGATGCATTTCCGTTGCATTAGCTTGTTGACGGACACTTGTCTCGCAGTCATTAGCCTCGTCAGTTACAGCCGTTACTGCTCTCTGGGCTCAACTTACCGATATCCACGGTTAGAAGCTCGCGGCGGGATCCGGTACACATGGACTTCGGGCTTTACACAGAGCATAGACTCATAAGTGTTGTCTTCTGCCATTTTGTCAAGTTTCACTAACTATCAGAGCCAACTTCCGACTTTCAATGGACACCACGGCTGGAGCTCAACCAGACGACAAGATCCCAGAGCGAGCCGCGGTGCTCGAACCAAACAGCGCCCCCTGTGGTCGGAGGAGGAAGTGCTCAGATCTGTAGTAGAAAGTATGTCAGGGTGTTAACAGGTAGCAGTGACTAAGGCCAAATAAAATGCTTTTTAAGATCATTCATTTTTAACCAGATTTGGACTTTTTTGGAAAAATATAAATATTGTAAACATGTGGTCCCATGCAGAGGTAGGTTTGATATAGGAATGTGATTAGAGTAAGTTTTATCACAGGTATATGTAGACTATCAAATGTTTGGCAGATATATATGGGAAGGTTGTGTTAGGGGAGTGCATATTTGTTTTGTAACACTGGGTGGTACTTGGACTGTAAATTAACTGGGTTGTAAATAAAATTGTGAATTTGTTGAAATAATATATGTGTTAGAAGAAGAAATGTAAGAGAGGAGAAGGAGCATAGAAGTTTTACCTACTCCTTTTCGGACACTGTTGTCTTTGTCTTGTTTTTTATTTTGGTTTGAAATAAAGTCATTCATTTATTCAGGGTCAGTGGTAGATTTAAAGATTTGTAGCATCAGATATGTGGACTTTCACACAGAAGAGCTTGACTCATTTGGACAAAACCAAACCAACCCTGACATTGATATTTAATTGTTACCACTACATTGAAGTAACTGACAGCTATTCATGTAACAAATACAAGAAATGAAAAAGAGAATGAAAAAATAAAATGTTTGTGGCAAATAAGATCTCACAGATTCAAATTTAAGACAGTTTTTGACCTTTAAGGCCAAATATTATATATAAAACTACGTATTAGACTTTTTAAGACTTTTTAAGCACCTGCAGACACCTTGCATGTAAGCATAATCAGGAAAACTAAAGTATAATAATTCACCTGTAAAAATTGTAATCAATGTGCAATGATTCTTTCATAAGTGTCTTTATATTAACCATATTCAGTTTATTGCCATCTGTTTCATTGCAAATGATTTCATCCAACTTCCTGCTCAAGAATCATGTTTCATAATAAATGACACAAACATACACCAAGTTTGAGGTGTGTTTATTAAAGGGTATTCAAATTTCATTTGTGTTTTTCAAGTTTCAAAACAACAATGACATCAAATCAGCCTCAGAGTACACAGGTGGCTGTGAGTGACTCAAACAAAGCTTCATGTGTAGATCACGTAGATACAGGATGGGCTTTTGCTTTTAATTATAAATTTAAAATGATGACAAATCTATTTAAATTCAATAATTGGACCTGATCCCTTAGAACAGTGTATTGAGAGTAGAGTGAATACTATCTCTATTCAGATGTTAGAGCTGCGATGAACAACTTATACTGCTGTCATCGAACAACAAAAGGAAACTTCAATTCCCTGACATTAGTGAAAGATGTCCTCCTCTCACCCTGAATAGTTTTATTATCTTTGAATGATACATGAGATTGGAATAATTGGTTCAAATACAGCTGTTTTAGTCATATTGGTAAGTTTACTGCTGGGTAGAAGCAAGTTGTTTAATTTACTGTTAATCATAGTTTTTAAATTCAGTATTTCTTGTGAATATTTCCAGTCAATGGTTTTACTGACACTGGAAATTGTCAAAGCACAGCCATGGAACGCCCCTGTAAGAAAAGCATTATTGCACCCTCACTGAGTGTGATTTTGCATTTGCCTAACACTCTTGTAGCTATAAACTGTGCCTCAATGACATAGGGTTTATTCAGTAAAATAATTAACCTATCACAAGTGCACAAGAAGCTCAAGATAACCAAGCACTACCCACTGTAAAGTGTACGTATGTAAGCAGGGACCGTTTGTCTTTAAGGCATACAAGTGTCAACGGGTAAGAAAGCTGTTGCAGTAACTATCAGTACCAGTAACTCACTGGATGAGATTATCGATACCATGGTTTGCAAACTTTTCAATCGGCTGCAAACAAGCAAACAATGGAGTAAAATCCACTTGATGACATTCATCTAAACCAGGCAGTGGGTTTTGGCTTTGTTTTAAAGGACACTGATTAAAAGATGAGACATCTAATATTTTTGTGATCATTTTTATCATCCTCCACGCCGGGCATCACATACTTACTTCTGAAAAATTTGCAAACCATAATCGTAATAATGCAATCAGTCAATATGCTTCAACTGGTGCAAAAACAAATCCTCTTTTCTAGACAGATGCAGTACAGTTGGCTATAAGCGAAGTTCCAACGTAGCCATTCTGATTAGAAACAGCAAGGCAACACACACTGGGACATTTATGCACAATAACTTAGATTTTCAATTCATGAATAGGTCTGACTTTGATAAAACTTAACATGACACTACCTAGAAGGTTTCCTATGCAGGCTACATCATCTAATCTCTGATACACTACTGATCTCCTCACTTAAACATACTATGTCAAGAAACAATGTCAACTCTTTAAAACCAAAGATGAAACAACACACAGCACATGTAATTAGGCAATATGTAAAAAATAATCCAGGGAGTAAATTCATCTTTATTGCTTGAATAAGCTTAGATTTAGTGACATTCTGTCCTTCCGATCTATAATCTTTGGCCACAGGCTGTGTGCCCACCGGGCATTTCTTTCATAGCCACCAGTGCCAAACAGAGGCCTGTGGACTGTGGAAAGTGCTGGTCTGGGCCTCTGCCATTGCTATGCAACTACAGTATAATGACACACTTCTGAGCACAGTGCGCTTTAACTCAAAGTGTTAGATCGGTTTGACTTTCTCTCACCTCGCACTCAAGCTGCTGAACACACAGTAAACTCTCGGCACTGTAAAGCACTTAATTTCCACTGAACCCGACAAACTGAGGCAGCTTCCCGGTGGACACCCAGCCATGATCCACGCTCCATCAGTGGAAAGGCCAGCTCGTTCACTTGCGCCTCTCCGGGGAATCCCCACAGACCCACGAGCTCTCCTTTTTCTCCCTGAAGAGACAGACACCTGATGCCCTGGCGCTCGGCCGGCCAATCATACTTAAAATCATAGGGCACCTCATGGTACTTCAAAGTATCACAGTGTGTAGGGATGTGAGGCAAACGCCTGTTCACAGTGTGGAACAGAAGGGGTTTCAGATCTTTGGCTGATCTCTGCCAGCCCCTTGCTGCATTCCACAGAAGGAAAAGACAAGGTGAAAGGCAAAGACCATGCCAGTAAGCAGAGTAGAGAGACGGTGGAGAAGTTCATTCCAATCCATGCTACGTCTTCATATTTCTAATGTCTGTCAAATTTTGTGTCACCCCACCACTCTGCTCTTCATACCACACACGACCCCTTTAACTGCCACCCTTTATGCCCTCTCAGGGAGACAGATGATTCCTTGCAACAAGTATCTCCTGTTTATCTGCAGAGTCGGAAGCCTGGGGTGCCATCTGGGCCAGTGGGCTGGCGGATCACGTGATTGTTTGGACGAACTGGGTCTGATGGTTGCTGCCCGCTCATACGAGCTGGCCTAATGACATGAAGAGAAATGAATACAATTTAATAACAAAGTTTTTCATTTCTAGGTGTTTTCACTACTGTGCACATTCATCGTTCTGCTTTGTTGTAATGTCTCACCTGTCCTGGCATGGATTGTCCTGAGGCGTATCATCTGAAGATGCACTACCCAAAATCCTTTTACGGGCTTCTGCGTACTCTGCCTCCCGCTGGGCCAAAGACTTCATCTGCTGAGAGGGACGAGTTGAGGATGCAAGGTTTCCTGCAGTACCATTATTTGTAGGACGTTTCAGAATACGAATTTGTGGTGGTGGTGCTGCAGGCAGAGAGTCATCCTGGATCACAATAGCAGTTCGGACAGGTGAGCCACCCAAACCCATGCTGGACTTCCTATATAGGAAAAAACACAGTGAGAGGAATAAAATTACAGGGAAAAACTTAGTATGTATAGACTAATTTGATTCATTTTCTCTCTACTTACTTTGCCTCCTGATTTATTTTCAGTTTAGCTTCAAGTCGTCTCTCTATTTCCTGAGGAGAAAAACATATTTATTATATTTGTATTACTGTCCAACAAGTTAATTACCTGTCTCATTGACCTGTATAGTAAATATGTTCAAGAGATCTCAATTTCTAAGTTGCTGACTGGTTGCTGGAATCAAAAATACATGCTTTTGAAAGATATTATGATGTAGTTCAATCATTACAAATCCTAATCCCTACGATGTAGATACTCTACCCTCTCACATGGAGGGTCCCCCAAAATCCAACTACATTTGTTAAGAAACTGAGCTGTTTTTATTGCAACTGTGCATCTACTTTGCCTTTGACAGTATGGTATTTATTCTGATAAGAAACTGGAGTCTGGGATTAAATCAGTATTTATGAGCAGTATTATCTAAGTTTTTGTATTTCCTCTGTTAACAGGATGGAAGGTGTGTGATTGAAATGTGATTTATTACAAAATGTGCATTATATACATTGTCACACAGAAGTTAAAATTCAAATTAGTGTAAAAAGAAATTCAAACTGTATACATATCTCAGTATCAGATCATATCAACACATTGCCAGCTGTTGGACTGCAATTTGCTCATAGTAAGGATGAGTGGATAAAAAGATTTGGCAGCTCAACTATTACATCAGATTGATATCCGCAATAATCTATTTATGAAAGTATTTTTTCAGCCACTTAAATGTAATGAGAGCATGAAATCTGGTTACAAGGGATAGATTAAAAACATTACAGCAATAGATCTTCACAGATCATTTTTAATCGTTTGCCACAATCAAATCAAAGTGGTTCAATCTATCAACACATGGTAGAAAAAAATCTGTTGGATGCATTTGCGTATTCTCTAAATATATTGTTTCAAAGACTCTTCACATACACTGTTATGGTGCTGTGATGATTCAGTGCAGCTTGTCATTTCCGCAATGGGCGGGTCTAAGAAAATGGGGGAAATATAGGAAAAAGTGTACTTTTTAAAAATTAAGTTTTCTTTGTGGATTATTATTTGGGATTTTCACACATCATACAGTTATTTTGTTGGGGAAATAAAATGACACGAAGCCGGACTCAGTCCCGTTTTATTATGGGACAGTGAGGCCTGTAAGACTCAATCAGGAAGACGAGATGATTTCTTTGATGAGGGAACAAGCCTGAATAAAAAACATGTTTTTATGAGGTATTCAAGCCCCAGACACATCCAAGGTATCTCGGTTTCTTCCTAAGTGACCGGCAAACTAAAATCAAGTTTTAATTTTGTTTGAAATGATGTTTAAACAACGTTGGTGTATCTCACCCCGCTGTCCGCTGCCTCTTCCCAGCTCTCTGCAACCTCTTCATCCTCCATGTTTAACACAACTGCTGGCTGGTTACCTCTTCGGCTCCACCGGCTAACTATCTCCCATCCGCGCAGAGGGCATGGGACTGTGGGCAGAGCTCACGCAGACCCGCGGGGAGCTCAATCCCACGAGTTTTTGCGATCAGATGAAGGCTGAATAAACAGATTCACAACCCGTCGCTTGGCCGCGTGTTAGCCTGCTAGCTTAATGCTCTACTGAGGGCAATCCCCCCTGGCTGCTGCTGCCTGCTACTTTAAATTTGGCGTAACGTCCACCTCGATAAATCAACCGGCCACTGGTGTCGTCCACACGCTGCTCAGACGGAAAAAACACTGCGTGGACACGATAGTTTTAGGTTGTTGACAGTTGTATTAGCTAGAGTTTAACCCTTGAGCAGTGCCTCTCAAGTTTAACCGTTAAAACACGAAGGGAAATGACGTTAATAGCGTTAGCTGAGGTAGCGTCAACTTGCTAGCTTCCAATAACACAGCTAACCGGCAACATAAAGTAATTTAAATGTAGGTTAAAACGTGACAACGCAAATTTAACTGCCTAACGCTTTATGCCCGTAACTACATAGTGAGAAATAAACTCACTTCACCACAGAGTCGTTGTTTTTAGGTGAATAAAGCACTGAGAGTTGGACGAAGATATCTGTGTTGACTATGGTGAAGGGAAGTGCTGCGTTCAGGTCTTGTGAGAGGCACCGACAGATACAGTACTGTTTTCACGTAGGTCACTAGTCAAAAATTGCAATACATTACGATACATAAACACCCAAAGTGAAATCATTTTCAGAATAGGACTATGATCATAATTTATTTGGAGTATCATCTGTAAATTTGGAGAGATTAGCAATATACCAATCTTTATAGTTTTGTAGACCAGCAGTCGAATGTGGAAATTGACGGTAGTTACGTGAATGCAACGCTTTCAAAATAACCGAAGAAATACTTTTATTAAATATTAATGAATTTTCATTATATTTGGACCAGGATATGAATCAAATGTAAAGCAGATAACATGGATTTTAGATTAGTGATTGATTCGGTTTGTGGTTTCTATTCTAAACATCTGGACTGTGCATGCAATTTATACATGCAGGGCTCCTTAAATGCATCAAACATATGTAGCTTTTGATTTGAACATCCTAATACAATACACAAATAAAAAGTATGGGATAATTATGGATGTTATCTGGTCAACACTGGGGTTTGAAATCACAGCAGTATTAAGCTTGGCCTTACTACACATCAAAAAGAGATAGATTTAATGTAGACACTTCATTGCATGGTGCAGAGATCTATGAGGTAGGCCTATAGGCTGCTTCTTGCATAAATAAACAAATAAAATGTATCACTTAATGAAATTTTAATGGATTTTGATTACACTTAGTAGAGTTTTTATTTTTCATTTATTATTATTCATTTTTTTCTCCTTCCCTTACAAAAGTAACAAGGAGAAAAGTCCTAGAAGACAGAGAATATACAGTATTGAGCACCAGAATTGTAAGTTAACAAAAGTGATGTTGGACACAAAACAGTAGGAAAAGCATACGTATAAATAATGAAATAAATGATGACTGAATTTTATTTAGCTACTTCAGTGTCAGAATCCTGACAATCCCATGCTGATTGGCTGTCACACTGTCATGGTTTACTGGACCACATGAATAGAACAGACCCATTGTTAATGCTATGGTAACACAGTCAGTGGCTGCACATTCCTCTTTCTATTACAAGTAAACTTGAAAAACATTTTGTATGCTAAAATGTACCATCTCAAACACACAGATAGTAGCCACAAAACACTGCAGATGTATCACTTTGCCTGCCTCACAAGTGTCAACACTGCTGCAGTAATGTTTGTTCTTTCTTTGTGCACACACCATGAATGCATAAAGAGAACAGTGTCTGCATCTCTGCATCTGTAAGTCTGAACTACCACCCCTTTTACCTTGTCTATCCAAAGGAGGTGCAGCGTGGACTGAAAATGAAAGTGAAGATAAAATTGTCCAAGCCTGGTTTAGGTGCTTTATATTAATAACATAGCAGCCTATAGTTTTAATGTCTGCCTTATAATAAAACAGGATTTCTTACACAAGAATGCATGTAAGTTATTCATTTTATAGGTTGTTATTTCATTGTTTATACAATGTTTGTTTGTCTAGTGTGATAGGATTCTAACATCAATGTGGAAACATTAAGAAGATTTTGGTCTGCAACAGCAAAGACAGTGGTTATTCATGCAGGGCTCCTTAAATGCATTAATGTAGATTTGATTCGAACATCCTAGTACATTGCATGAATAAAAAGTATGGGATGAATTATGGATGTTATATGGTTAACACTGGGGTATGAAATCACAGCAATATTAAGCTCAGACTTATAACACATCAGAAACAGGTAGACTTAATACAGTCATTTCATTGCATTGTCCAGAGATCTATGAGATATAGGCGCACATGTTTTTCTGCTTTTATTGACTTCCTATTATTGTTATATATGTTTTTGTAAGTAGTTTATGTTCTCTATGTTAATTTTTGTGTTCTTTATAACATCGTGAAATTTTAACTTTTTTTAGGTGGTGGCTTCAAGTTAGCCCACTTGGCTTTCTGCCTCTTCCTGTACTGTATATTATTTGATATTTCTGTCACTGTGTGTATTCTAAATTGTGCACAAATAAAATTAAAAATCAAGTATCAAAACTGGTGGCTTTTTGTGGATGTGATGAAGTAACAGGCGGAAAAGACATCACTTTATGACAAAAAACCTGATCATCTTTTCTTTCTTTTCCTCTCTACTTGAGATGCTAATGAAAGCACAATAAAAGCATGCATTTACACTCTCAACAGTCATACTTTCCTACAACCAAATGAGGTCAATGCCCCATATTTCTTTAGGACCAGTGGTAACCATATGCTTATGCATAAATGGTGTTTTGACAGTTCTCTAAGTCAGTCTGTAAACCAGTATCCTCCTCATGTAGATCTGCACCCACTCACACACATACATACACAGATACATATGCATACACACACTTTCATGCAAGGCACACTTTTTCCTGCTTTTAAATTTGAAATTTTACTTTTTTTTAGGTGGAGGCCTCACATAAGCCCACTTGGTTTTCTGCCTCTTCCTGTAGTGTATATTATTTGTTATTTCTGTCATTGTGTGTATTTTAAATTGCGCAAAAATGAAATTAAAAATCAAGTATCACAAATGGTGACTTTTTTGTAGGTGTGATGAGGTCACAGGTGGAAAAATACATCACTTTATGTCCAAAGACTTGGAGATTTCTTCCTTTCTTTCTTTCTTTCTTTCTTTCTTTGAGATACTGATAAAAGGTTAATAAAAGTCTGCATTTTAGTTTATGTCATTCATTACTATAACCAAATGAGGTTAATGGCCCATATTTCTTTAAGACCAATGGCAACCATATGCTCATGCATAAATGGTGTTTTGACAGTTTACTAAGTCATGTTGATGTTTCCAGTTGCTGTGATATCATCCACTCTCAGATTGATCTACTGATTGATTTCCCAAAGATTAGGCAATAATTGATTATATTACAGTAGCCTATAATGTTTCTTTGCTACATGTTAAATTTGGGTAATTATGGGATAATTCCTACTGTCCCCTGGGCATCACATTTGCCCACAGCAGCTGGGGGCGCAGTGTCGGCCACAGAGGACCCACCCTGGTACCACACACAGTCAGCGGCTGCTACAGCGTCGCTGTGCTGCGGAGGACGCTGTTCACAGAGCGGAAGATGGCGACTGTTTGGAGGCTGCAGAGGAACCTCCGGAGCTGATACCGGGGGGAAGAAGAGCAGAGATACACACTCAAAGCCCACAAAAGACCACGACTACATCAACGGTAAATGATAACGCAGCAACAGTTTACAGAGTGAAATTGTCAGTATTTATCCGGCGTTAGAGGAGCTAGTTAATGAAGTGCACACAGCCTGTGCTCGAGCTAACGTTAGCAAAGATTATCAGCAGCAGACTGAAGATAACAGCCAGGTAGCCTGTGAGTTACTGGGTGTAACGTTAGCCGAGGCTGCTGCTATGAAAGGCTGTCGTGTCATTAAGATACTCAAGAAGACACATTTTGTCAAGCAGATGTATTTATGAAAAAACATGTTAGCTGTTGCTACATACCGTTAGCTAAAGATTCATTAATGTAAGCTAACGTTGGACGCTCATGACCAGTTAGCTAGCGTTAGCTAGTGCTAGCATATATTGTCTAAGGATCAAACGTTAAATCTAATTACATGTACACGCCGGTTAGTCCGTGTTTTGTTTCCTAAGTTGTTACTCGTTTAGTCGTCTGACATATCACAAGTTTAATGTTTTTTCCAATGTGGTTAGCTTTAGGTGGTACTTAGCATTAGCATTCCAACATTTAATTGGCTATGTTATGGCTAACGACAGCTAGTTAGAGGTAGCTAACGATATAAGAGGGACGTGCTACATGGAGGGGGCAGCTGCTAAGTGTAAAGAAAGGGCACCACCCGTTTCACACAATGGATGTGACAATTAAGACTGATGAGCTCTAAATACCACAAACATGGTGGTTATAGCTTTGCAGTGTCATTGGGTTTCTTGGGTTACATCAGACCAAACCAGTTTTGTTTAAGACTTCATCCTCATTAAATATGAGTTGCAGAAATCCAATATATATATATATATAGGTCAGGTGTGAAATGGGTGACTTTGCTAAAATAAAAGGCCAATCACTTTAATCACTGTCATAGTGTAGCTGATTGCAGCTGATGCTCCTGAACATTACATCACAAGCATGTCTCCCCATGTCTCAACAGACAATAATGTCCCGCTCCCCTGACAATGAGGATGGATGCTTTGTTGCCATGGATACAGAGGACGATGGTGCAGAGCCTGCCGGGATAACGGAGGAAGAGGAGGCAAACATGGGGTCCTGCAGACAAGAAGGGAACATGGACAGTGGTGCCAAAGGAGGGGGGAGAACAATGGTGGAGTTGCCAGAGGAAGTTCTCGAATATATCCTGTCCTTCCTCTCACCTTACCAGGAGCACAAGACCGCTGCACTCGTATGTAAGCAGTGGTATCGCCTCATTAAAGGTATGCCTCTCATATTTACATATTCTTGGGTAAAACTGAATCATTTGATGGAGTGATTAATCTTACAGCGGGAGTCAGTGGGCATTACAAGCGTAGCAGAGCTGGGAAATTTAGCTTTAAAGTGCTTGTGCTTAGCATAATATTCATAATTTAGATGTCATCTTTGACCATCCCGTCTCTTGAAAGTCACATCAGTCATCTTGTGCGATCGTGTACTTTCTAATTGAGGAACACAGCTAAATTAAGATCTGTGGTTAGATGGAGATGATTCTTCATGCCCTTATTTCATCTCATTTAGATGATTGTAATGCTCTTTTTAACCTGTCTATATCCCACTTTACTGTACCTTCAAGCTCTTCACAATGCAGCTGTTCAGCTCTTATATAACACAGATTTTATCCTCACATCACCAGTGTCCTATTAAACTTCATATTCATTTTAAACTACTGGTGCTAACTTTTAGAGCGATGCACTCCCCAGTATATCACTGACCTCCTCCGCTCATATATATGCCAAATCTGGCTCTTAGATCATCTGAGCTAAAGTTACTGGGCGTCACTCGAGCCCACTATAAAACCTAAGATGACTATGCATTTCAAGCAATCTTTGGAATTCCCTCCCCTTATCACTGCGATCCCTGAACTCATTTCATATTTTTATGAAACAGCTTTAGATGTTTTTACTCAGACAGGCTTTTGGTTAACCTGTCCCAAAAGCGTTTAACTGGTTTATTTGTATCTGTCCTTATTAATTTGCTGCTGCTGTGCTTTATTTTGTCTGCCATGTACTGGGAATCATTGCTATCTGTCTTTTTAATTTGATTTTACTAATTTGTTTTCAGTATTAACTTCTTTGTGATTTTGTATTTGTGCTATACAAATAAACTTTACTTAACCTCCTGAGATGAACGTTTAGAAAGTAATACTTATTTAAATGTGCTCATTGTCCAATTTTTTGTGTTTCTTTTGCTCATTACTGTTTTATCTGAACTAGGTGTCGCTTATCAGTGCTACCACGGTTTCTTGAGAGCTGTCCAGGAGGGAAATATCCAGTGGGAAAGTCGCACATATCCATATCCAGGAACCCCGATCACCCAGCGCTTCTCACACAGTCAGTACATGTTGCTTTAAAATGAAATATAAAATATAGAACTTCACATTATGCATCATCTGAAAATGATTCTGTGCGGTTGTAGCTGTGGATCAGACTATGAGTCAAGTATGCAGCAGTTAAAATGGGTTCTGCCCTGCGCAAGATTAGTGATTCATGAAAAGAGCAACATCAGACACTTAATCAATTTTGTTGTCTGATGGATCTCAACAACACTTAAAATAGATTTAGTGTTCGGGAGGCAGCCCACGTTCATGTTTTCAGTATCAGACTGATGCAAACATTTTTATCAGCAGCTTTGACTTTTTAAATAGATATGTTCTTTGATAATTTGTATTTTTAACTCAACACTGATTTGCTATAAATATTGAATTGGGCACATGTCCACTGTCAAATGCTGTAGCTTAATTTATGGACATAAAAGGTCATTTTTCTCAATGTTCATCTTTTGTTAACGTAGAATAAATCTGAATTTTGCTGACTGTAGCCTCGGATTCTTAAGATCAAATCTAAAAACACTTGAAGCTCTTTATTTGCTATGAAGTTGTTGTTAATTCTTCTGTTTTTGTGTTGCAGGTGCATGTTACTATGACTCAAACCAGTCCATGTATGTGTTTGGGGGTTGCACTCAGAGTAGCTGCAATGCTGCCTTCAATGATCTGTGGAGACTTGACCTCAACAGCAAGGAGTGGATCCGCCCTTTAGCCTCAGGTACGAGGAGGTTACGAGCAGTGAAGGCCAACAGGGAACAGAAATTTACAACATGTAGCTCTGGTAAAAAGTAACTGCTCATGGGGCTTATGTAAGGGAAACTGTGGGAGGGTGAACCACATTAAGTGAATGTAGTAGTCAGATGCTCAGCAGCAGCAGCAGCAGCTGAGCACACAGTATTTGAGGAGGTGGTAATAAAAAAAAACAAAGAAGCACTGATGAAATGGATGGTAGTGACATTATTTTACTAGTGCACTTGCATTTTATTGCTGTAAACTTTAGAGCTTACTGTGTCTTTTTATGAAATTGCATGCGAAGGATTTAGAGGTGGATATGTGTGTGAAGAGCATTTACCACAAGAGATTTGGTCTATTGCATCAGAAGATTAATCTTTGTGTTTCTAAACATTTTTGTCACTTGTATGTGAGGTGGCAAAACAAATACGCAGTCTTACTGTGTGCCATGTTTTCCATTTCTGTTCAGCCATTTTCACTTAAGATTTTAAGTAGTTAAGTAATACATTTTTCCTTCACTAACATATTTTTGGATAAATATTTATTGGATTATTTATTTACACATACACATAACATCGTGCATGTTTAGCTACAGTCTGAATCATATTTTGCTGTCTCCTTTTCCAGGCTCTTATCCATCTCCTAAAGCTGGAGCGACTCTAGTAATGCACAAAGATCTGTTAGTGCTGTTTGGGGGATGGACTCGCCCCAGCCCTTATCCACTGCACCAACCAGAAAGGTTTTTTGATGAAATCCACACCTACTCTCCTTCAAAGAACTGGTGAGAGACACTTCAGTACTGGCACTTAAAGGATTTAGTTATTACAAGTGATGGGCCAACTTTATACAGTTTGACTTTTCATCATCATCATTATCTTTTTCTTCCTTTTTGTGATTCTGTTTTTTTCCTGTCTCTCAGGTGGAACTGTATAGTAACGACACATGGACCTCCACCTATGGCTGGCCACTCTTCCTCTGTAATTGGAAACACCATGGTGGTGTTTGGAGGATCACTAGGAGCACGGCAAATGTATGCATGTATCACTTATTTTATTATACATTATTGAAGTCTGAGCTGCACAGATTAAAGGTGAAATCTGTAACTTTTTGCTCATCAAACCTACAGTAAAGATGACAGGGCAATAAAAGTGTCATTGACTCCTTGGGAGTCAGGTGACTGTGAGTGTATAATTTACAGAGGTAATATAGTTACGTCACCTCAGTAAAGCATACAGTACAATCACTGTAGTTTAGGGTTGCAGCGGTATACCATTTTCAAAGTATACCATGATATGAAAATTAATGGTTATCATACCATTATTAGTTACCGGTTATCATGTACATTTGCTTATCTACGATACTTAAAAAATGCAGCTGGACAGAGAGTCTCACTGTTGTTTTAGTTATTTACAACAGGGAGACTTTTTACAAATAGTTCCATTAAAATGGTTTCAAGTTTCAATTCTAGTAATAAAACTTGTTCAACCAAAAATTCCATTCCTTCCATTTTATACCTTTAAGAGTCATTGCAACTCATTATAATTCTGTAATACCGTGATGCCATAAAACTGCGATATTTTCTGAGACCTTTGTCGTACCAAAAAAAATCTCATACTGTTGCAAACCTACTGTAGACGTACCTTTGCATTTTAGGTGAAGAAGAAATACAGTGAGAGCTGGATGGAGCAGTGATGCAGCTATCCAGCAGCAACCCTGCCTACATTTAAGAGTACTGTCTGCAGTGGAAATGCTGAACAGATCTAGAATTTGGTCACATGTCCATACAGGTTACGTCTGTTTGGTGGATACATGGCTAGAGGCTTAAAACCTAAAAAACAAGTGGCAGGGGAGCTGGTACACAGCCTAGACAGGTCTTATTTGACAAATCTGATCAATGTTTCTCAAAAGCAAGTAACCAACCCCACTGCACCACATAAATGGATGCAATGATCATGTAAAACCTTATATATTAAGCTATAAGTTTTAAACTTTGTTAGTTTGAATATACTGCTGAATTAAATCTGCAGCTGTCACCTCTCACCATGTTGTTGTTCCCTCTGATTGTTCTGATCAGGAGTAATGAAGTCTGGGTTCTGGATCTGGAGCAGTGGTCCTGGTCCAAACCACCCATATCTGGCCCATCACCCCACCCACGAGGAGGCCAATCACAAGTAAGGCTTTAACAATCAGGATGGTTATATTGCTCATTTAAATGCGTTTTTAAACAAGGTCCTACCAATGTCTGAAAATAAAGTCGTTATTTCAAGTGCTGCTGAAGTTCAGACCCAGAAGAACAGCTTTGCCCTCTCTGAGCACTTGCAAGTGGGTGACATTGGGCAAGAAAGTGTCCACTTAAGTTTTCAGATTAAATTAAGTGTTAAATTAATTAAATGTTGTTCTGCTAGATTGTGATTGATGATCAGACGTTGCTCATCTTGGGAGGGTGTGGTGGCCCTAATGCAGTAAGTATTTTTTCTGCACTTCCTTCTAGTATCAGAACGACACATCCATATCTTCAAATGTTCCACGTGGCTATAAGTGCCTACAGTTTTGACTTGTCCTGTTGTCTTGTGTGTTAAAGCTCCTTAAAGATGCCTGGCTCCTCCACATGGACACTCCACCATGGAGGTGGCAGCAGCTGCAGGTGGAAAACGAGGATCATGGGGCTCCAGAGCTGTGGTGTCACCCAGCTTGTAGAGTAAGTGTCTGTCCGAGCTGTCAGTCCTATTCTTCAAATCTGTGTGTGTAATAATTAGATTGATCACTAATGTGTCGTTTTTCTCATCTTGTTTGTGCACCCTAAGGTGGGCCAGTGTGTGGTAGTTTTCTCACAGGCCCCATCCGGCCGTGCACCACTCAGCCCAAGTCTTAACTCTCGGCCCTCCCCCATAAGTGCCACACCTGCCCCTCTGGGCCCCGAACCGCCTTCCCTGCGTTCCCAGTCTCCTGTTCGGAGCGGGGCCGCCGGAGTCGTCTTGGGAGCTGTTGAAGAGGCTCCATGTGTAAATGGCCGATGGGGCACGCTAAGACCTCGGCCTTCAGCGAGAGGAAGTGCCAGAGAAGGAAGCCCATCCTCATCCCAACAGCAGTCTCCTTCGCAAGGCCCAGACAGCCCTCCTCTTCCTCCACTCCCCCCGTTACTAAATGGATCCTCCCCTTCACCAAGGACCAGCCCAGCGCAGGCTGCATCTCCTCCCTCTCGCCCTCTCCAGCCTGCCTCCACAGACTATGGCTGGGATTCTCCCCCTTCTGCCGCTCACCACCCTGAGGTGCCCAGCACCAACGGCCTGCATACACCTCCTGCAGGCTCCCCACACACACCCCCAGGAGCAGTGTCCCCCGCCGCCTTACGACGAGGTCTGGAGGCAGTGAAAAACAAATCTTCCTCATCTTTACCGTCTTCATCGTCATCGTCTTCCCTTCAGACACAGGGGGCTTCTCCTGGAGGAGGAAGTGGTGGAGGAGGAGCAGGTCCTCCTGGAACCCCTCCGTCATCATCCTCCAGCCCTCCACAGGCTGCTGGTGCTGATGGACATGCTATCCCACCTATTGCACGGCGTCTTGGCCATCACCCACCCCAAAGCCTGAACGTAGGGAAACCTCTGTACCAGTCTCTCAACTGCAAGCCCATGCAGATGTACGTGTTGGATGTGTCCAGGGCCAAGTCGGCCGGGGTGGTGTCCTGGAGAGTTTACGGGAACGGGACTCCCGCCGCGGTCACAGGGCCACCTGAGACCAGCCTTCACACGGTGGTACAGGGCAGGGGAGAGCTCATCATTTTTGGGGGCCTCATGGACAAGAAACAGAATGTGAAGTACTACCCTAAAACCAACGCCTTGTACTTTGTACGAGCTAAAAGGTAATGCAGCTCCAGGGCAGGACTGGGAAGACGGACGCTCCACCCTGTGATCACACAAGGGAATTGACACACACAAGGCCTTTTTCCTATAGAAAGGATTATAGGAAAAGAACATAATCATTGTTAGATGTTCCACTTCATAAAGTCACTATTCTCCCTTCTGCCTACTGCAAGCATTCAAAATACAACACTTTAACTACACTTTGATAAAAACATTTGGTTGAATGAGAATCCTGACTGTGTGTATGTGTGTGTGTGTGTGTTTGTGTGTGTTTGTGACTGCAGTGATTAGAGAGAACTGGACTTTTTTTTTTTTGTTGTTCCCCAAAAGGTGATCAACCAAACAAAGACATTTCTGTTTTCCTGTGTCACCTTCCTCTGAACTCTTGGAAGAGAGGAACTCCAGAAGAATGGACGCAGAGAGCGGTTGAAGACTACCTTGATTTTTGTATCACTCTTTAAGCCTGCAATGTTTACATTGAAAACGGTGTGCGTGTGTGTATGTGTGTGTGTGTGTGTGTTTGTGTGTGTGTGTGTGTTACGTGTGCACGGTGGTGGTTAAAAGTTGTTGACTAATGTGTGTCGGAGGCCATGTGGGAGAGAGATGTGGCACTGTACTATAAACATAGTTAAACAATAAAAGCCTCCATGTCTGCTCTGTCACAGTCTTAAAATTCCTGCTGTGTGTGTGTGTGTGTGTGTGTGTGTTTTCAGTCTACCAAACATTACTGCGTGGACAAAAAGATTTCATCATAAGGTCCTTTAGTAGCTGCTCTGGAGCTTTCAATCGTGATCTTCCTCAGTAGATGGAGTTTGCTGAGTTGTCATTGATATGTAGATGTTCAAATCAATTTTTCATTCATTTTTTTCTGAGCATAAGCTTTCAGTCTCAACTGTTGGAATCAAAAAAGGGCCATAATTGGATTTATAAGCAGCAGGAAAGCATTGCTGGGCAGCAGAGGGGTGTTTGGAGCACTTTGGTCAGCCTGCTGCCCTTGCGACCCAGCTTCGGATAAGTGGTTGAAAATGGATGGATAGATGGATACTAAATTTACAGTAGTCGGCTATTTTACTTTGAAACTATCTTTGAATGTGTTCGGTTGGAACTTCTAAACATTTTCAATGTCATTTCAAGTAGTGCAACTTAAACATGATTTGAATTTGCTTAATGAGTGTAGGTGTCCAGTATTCAGAGAACTATATTAAAGTAATTGGAATTCAATCAGTCATTTTGGATCTAAAAATTTGAGTTGAGAGAAATCAAGTTTCTCAAGCAGAAGTTCGATCAGATTTATTTTTCTCTAAAGGTCCAGTGTGTAGGATTTAGGGGCATCTATTGGCAGAAATGGCATTTAATATTAATAACTATGTTTTCATTTATTTATAATCACCTGAAAATAAGAGTTGTGTTTTTGTTACCTTAGAATGAGCAGTTTATATCTACATACAGAGCGGGTCCTCTTGCAAAGAGTCTGCCATGTTGTTTTTACAGTAGCCCAAAACAGACAAACGAAACAGTGGGAGCCATTGGCGTTTTTGCATCAGCCACTGTAGTTCTCCTACACACTTGGCATGTGGGAGAAGCTTCAGTGGGTTGCAATCTGCACCCTCACGGCTAGATGCCACTAAATCAAACACACTAGTCCTTTAAGTTTATTATAGTTATTTTATTCAATCTAATTATCAGTGGTCTGGATGTTCAAGTTTGCAAAAATTTGTTTTTATTAACAGGTGCTCAAATTACAGTGCAGGAGCAACTCCAAAAATGTGTCAGGTTTCCAATCGTGCATTTGAAAATATTTTTGAATGAAAAAGTAAAAGTGAAAGGACAAAGATTAATATCCAGAAACATAAGAAAAGAGGCAAAAAACAAAAAACTAAAAAAAAAAAACGTTAAGTATTAAGCAGCGATTACATTTCACAGTTACATGTTCAGTTTGTGTTAAAGGATTTAAATTATTACAGCCCAAGATCATGTGAAACAGTTGAAAGCTCCTGAACAGCTACACATTGACCCTTGTGATCAGACTGTTTTGGTCCTCTGCTGTTTCCAAGATAAGCATAAACTCTCAAGCATAAAATCTCATTTTAATTATTAAGTCATAGCTGAGTATTTGTGATGTATAGAGCATTAAAGAGCACCCTCTAGTGGCTGTTTTACATACAGCACATAAAAAGAGAAATGAGCAGTATAATTTGCACTGAGTGTAATTTATAGTCAACACAACTTTACAAGAATTGCTTCTGAGCATTTGCGAATATTTAACATCCACCACATTATTTTCCATTTCTGTTAATGTATATTTATGCTCCAAATGTCTACAAAACAATGATGCCTATAAGGGGAAAACAACATTAAATCACGTGGTGCAAGGTAAAAACAGAGCACAGGTTTGTTTGTTTTGCTCCTGAGATTATCCCCACTATCTTCAGCAGATTAACCTTGTTTAGGCACTTAACTCAGTCAGCCTTTGGTCCCTGCTCTCCTTTCCCTCAGACACTCCACCCCCCCTCTGTGACCAACAATAACCTTTTACCCAGAGAGCTCCTATAGGACCAGAGCAGGGGCAGAGCAGAGCTGTGTGATTGGTGCAGACTCGGGGACCTGGTGATGTGGCACACAGGACTGGAGCTGTATTGGCTGTGGTGAGAGTCGGAGGGAGGAGACTCTGACAATGAATGTGCTGAGAACACATGTTTACAATGATGGGGGAGAGAGGGAGGAAGAATGGAGCTGCACTGGACCACTGAACACTGTGAGTTTCTGAATGAAGTATCCAGACTCAGGACATACTATATAACTTTTTAAAAAGGGATGTGAGAGGAGTTTTTCATTTGAGTGTGTTTGCCTGTGGTGCTTGTGCTGAGCTTGTTTGTGTAGTTGTTTGATGGTTTGAATGAGCTGGACTGGAGTGGTGTGTGGCTTTGCGTCAGGTGATCATGTCTGCTCTCAAAGATGTCTACCTGATTTTGCAGGTGCAGCGGTGTTGCAAGCTTAGGGAGTGTTTTCTGACAAGTGTGTCTGTCGCCTGAGCTAAAACCTGAATATTTTCATTCCAGCAGGACTCCTCTTGTCCGCTCTCTGTCCTCATATGTAGGTCTGAGCCTTTGTAAACACACCTGAGCCTCACTATTTTTAAAGCGTGTACTTCAACATGAATACATTCTCTTGCAGGTGGTGCCTCTTTTGGACCGACCGACAGTCAAAGAAGCTAACGACTGAAGGACACACTGGCCTGCTGTGTCACTGGAGAAACACGCACAGATATTAAATGACTCATCGCAAAAGCTGATTTTGTGCAACTTTCCTGTTCTGTACAACACACCCTCCCTGTTCCCTCACAAACTGAGTCAAAGGGTAACAAGTCATCACAAGCACTAACAGGACAAACACTTCCCAGGGATGACTAGTGCTCAGCTACTTAAGCCTTCACCACAAGAGTCTGTGTTTGGTGCCCAGCCTCCCCACAGGATGGCACCGGCTGTTCCCCGCAGCGTCCTCGGCCCCTCGCCTCCCCCTCCAGCTGTCTGGCCCCCTCTAGACTTCGCCATGGGCGCTCTTGCCTGCTGCGCGGCCTGTGTGTTCACCAACCCCCTGGAGGTTGTAAAGACCCGTCTGCAGCTTCAGGGAGAGCTGCGTGCGCGGGGGTCCTACCAGAGACACTACAGAGGAGTCCTGCAGGCGCTCTGGGTGGTGGGGCGCACAGATGGGCTCCGGGGCCTGCAGAAGGGGCTCTCAGTCGGGCTGATGTACCAGGCGGTGATGAACGGTGTGAGGCTGGGGTCCTACTCCTACTGTGAAGCTCTGGGCATCACCTCGTTCCACGGGGGGAGTCTCCTGTCAGGGGCAGGGGCCGGGGCTCTGGGTGCCTTCATTGCCTCTCCTGCCTACCTGGTACGTTTACTAAAGTTTCTCTTTTTATTTCACCCTTAAACACAGCGGTTCCCTGTACTTTTAGCTTGTGACCCCTCATGAGTTTGAGTGAATGAGTGAAGACTCATTTTTGTACTCTCAGACTTCAATCTGAAGAGTTTGTAGAGGAAGAAGAGGTAAAACTACACAGTATTTGGCAAGAACCTTTCAATTATTGGAGAAACATTAGGGTTTCTGTCAATTTCCTACATTGGTTATCGTCTTGCAGCTCCTTTGATTGGATCCTGGCCTCTTTAGGTCACTACAGGTCAGCACTATAAGTTTATTTAGGTTCATTTATACTGTGGCAGTCACTATATAAAACAAAGACGTATGTCCAGAGTATTACAGTCACGTCTATGTGTCCACCATGATGTCATTTTATGGTATCTGTGTATGTGTGAGCCAAACAGGTAAAAAACAAGACAAGACAGGAAATTGAAACCCTGTGTACTGTTGAGAGAGGCTCACCTGATTAGGTTACACTCAAGACAGCATGTTAAAGAAAACCTAACAAGTTAATTAACAGCCCAACAACTGACATGAGCTAAAAGAAGACGAGAGCTTGTGTGGAAAGACGAAATGAGTAATCGTCCTCTGTTGCAAGCATCGGATATATTATGCAAAAAGGTTTCAGCGTAACGTTCTTTTTATGCAAACACACCTCACTGTTTGAATAACGCCAACACACTGATTTTCATCATCTATGACGAGACATCACACCATGTTTGCTTCTGGCAGGTATCCACAGCAACGTCATACACATGTCAGCTTTGATAACAGATAAGCGACAGGCTCGTTAGATTACATTATTAATTAACAAGTACAAAACTTGTGCAACATCATAGAGCCAGAGGTGTTCATTTTGTTTATTCATATCAGTCAGCATTGGATGAGCTTAATGTACCTCACCCATATGTACACTGAAACCAGTTTTGGTTGCTGTAAATATGGCAAATACACACTTTATTTGTGTATTAAAATCACCTTAGAAGGGGATCGTTTGCAGACCAGTATGAGCAGGAGGGAACATTACAGCAACCAAAAACTGTTTCAATGAACAGATGGACATGTGAGTATTGTTTGGAGATAGAAAAATGTCAACCTGTCTTTTTAATAATGACTTTTATGATCCTCTAAAGGAAAATAAAAATGAATTACTAAAGGGAGTTTAAATGGGAACAGATGATAATATAAATAATATAATTTAATTTAAGCACACATTTAGAACTGGGTACAGCATGTTCTAAGCGTTACATTTTCAAGGCATCTTCAATGTCACCATCTTTTACAAATTCCAAAAACATTTCCCAAATATCAATAAACCCAGAAGCCCTATTTCTCACTATAGAGGTGAGTTTTTCAAGACCCAAAATCACTGTTAAATCCGTCAACCAACAGCCAAGAGAGGGGGCAACACACATTTTTCCAGGAGAGTGCAATTGAACGCCTTGCCTGTAGCAAACATACTTCAACCATCATTTTCTCTTTCCTAGGCAGAATAAAACTGTTTGGAAACATACCTAACAAGAGCCTAGGACTGGGTGTCACACTTTTAATAAGATGGAAAGAATAAACAGAATTGGAAAACTTAAATTCAGATGTGACATTACAAACATGACACTGCAAACCGTCCGGCGTCTGAAAAGCAGCATAGTAATTCATCACAAACGGAGACAGAAGAGTGAACCGGCTCAGTTTCAAAGGCGTCTCAAATGTCCTACATCTATTTTCATCCAACACGAGGTCTCGTGAGGCAAAGTGACATTACAAGGGTGTGTAATGTGCCTAATTTAAAGACATTTAGAATACATGATAAAACAGTATGATCTTACACTGACTCAACCAAAGTCAGTCTTGATATATTTTGTTTTATTATCCACCTGGAGGAGCAGCCGCCACCCAGCCTGTCCACATCCAGGTCCCACTCAGCTTTTCATTTGTCAGAGTACATCCAGATTCAATGTGCATCTATAAAACCAGATGAGACTCATCATGTTATGACATCCACGCCCTTTTCAAATGTCACTGTCTCTTGATTTATAGCACAACTTACTAATCTCCTCTGCATGTCCCCTTTAATGCCACAGCAGTCGTGTTGTTGTTTGTCTGCTTCGGCTGCCAGTCAATACATTTAAAAGCATCTGACCTTGATCACCGCCATGGAAAGACAATATTGTTTCAGGACACATTTGTTTATATCTAGGTCACTAAATATACCCTGCACTTTGCTTCAACCTACCCACTGCTGCTAAAAATACCCAGTATCTTGTGGCTCCTTGGTGCTGGCAGTGAGTGAGGGAAGGAGGACTCAAGGTTGTTGTATTGACACTCTGTATGAGATCGAGTAGAGAGGCCTCTTCATGGTGCAAAGGAATCATTGAAGAATTTGCTAAAACAAGTTTGTGATGTGACTCATGCCAGGACAACATCAGCAGAGTTACTGTACCTGTCACTGTTATGTAACTCACCCTGGCATCAGGCGCAGACATTATCCGACTTAGTGACAAGTCTGGTTTTGTCTGTACTTAGACTCAGTTTTGGCACAGTGTCCGCTGCAGTCTGAATGTGCATTAAACTATGTGTGCTGCGTTTTCTTCATAGGTGAAAACCCACCTGCAGGCTCAGACTGTGGAGACCATTGCAGTGGGCCACCAGCACAACCATCTGGTAAGACAGAGATGTTGAAAGCAACACACATGAATCCATTAGAAGTTGTTTTATCTAGAATTATGTCATAGTAATATGCATTCAGATGCTTTACGTAAAGGGACAGTTCACCCCCACATCAAAAATACATATTTTCTTTTTACCTGTGGTGCTGTTTATCAGTCTAGGTGGTTTTGGTATTGGAGATATCAGCCATAGAGATGTCTTCCTTCCCTCCAGTATAATGGAACTAGATGACACTCAGCTTGTGGTGCACAAAGTGCCAGAAACATACATTTGAAAAACTCAACAGCAATGTCTCTCTCCAGAAATCATGACCAGGTTACTCAAGATAATCCACAGACTTTGTTGTGAGCAGTTTCATATGGGAACTATTTTCTTTCTACCAAACTACACCCACCAACCGTATCAAAAGCGTGCATCTTCTGCTAGCTTAATTAGCACCGCTGAGCTAGCTAATGTTACAGCTCAGCCAAGGAGGACGCCATCAATGTTTTACATCTTGCACTGTCACAAGCATGAGCCTCTTGTCATGTGTAGATGCATACATCTCTCTGCACAATGCCATGGTTGGGAGGTGTAGAAAGAAAATAGTTCCTACATGAAACTGCTCACAACAAGGTCTGTGGATTATCTTGAGTAACCAGGTCATGATTTCTGCTGTTGAGTTTATCTAATGTATTTCTGAGCAGTACAAGCGGAGTGACATTCAGTTCCATGATACTGGAAAGAAGTCAGACATCTCTACGGCTGATATCTCCAACACTCTGCAACTCACACCAAAACAATCTAGACTGATAAATAGCACTGCAGGTAAGAGGAAAATTTTGTAATTTTGATTTAGGGGTAAGTAAAAGTAACAATAGCACAGAGTACATCCACAGGTGTTTTTTAGTTATGCTCCCTAATTAGACTTCTCAGGACTGAATGGGTGTGTATGAACTGTGCTGGTTTGAGCACTATCTCACCCTTCTGTTGGTTTTGATAAACCTGTTAGTGCAGGACATCTAACCCTGATATCATTCTCATCTGTCAAGTAAACAGATTTGAATAAAACGAATAATATTTCCCTCTGAAATGTTGTGAAGTAGAAGTATAAAGATTCATAACATGGAGTTACTTATGTACAGTGTTGAGGTATTGAGTTAATGTACTTCGTTAACATTGCAACACTAAAAGATACTGTATTTTGGAGTAAATTTTGTACTTATGCCATGTAATGTTAATGTATAAATTCTGTAATATAATTCATGAATAATGCCACAAATATACATTTAAAGACAGGACATTAAACGTCTGTTATAAGCAGACTACTTTGAGCTGGTATGACTCAAAGTTATATCAGAAACACACTTCTATCACTGCATGATAGAAGAACATACACAGTGTCATTTGTGCTATTATCTGCTACTCCCCAAACACCATTGTCTTTGTTTCCTGCCATTTCAGGGAGCGTCTGATGCCTTTGTTACCATCTATAGAAGAGACGGTTTAATTGGTCTCTGGAGGGGTGTGAACGGGGCCGTGCCTCGAGTCATGGTGGGATCAGCTGCTCAGCTGGCAACCTTCACCTCCGCCAAGGACTGGGTGTCACATACCCAGGTAGACGTGATAAACAGCTGACATATTTACACGACATGTCACTGAACAGATGCCGTCATGCCATCAGCCAAAAAAACCTCAGTCCGTAATCAGTTTCTTTCTGTGCTTGCAGTGGTTTAGTCCAAACAGCTGGCTCACGGCTCTGTTGGCCGCCATGATCAGTGGAGTCGCTGTGGCGATCACCATGACGCCGTTTGATGTCATTAGCACACGGCTCTACAACCAGCCGGTGGATGAGTTACGAAGGGTGAGTGACCTGATGTGATAAAATTTGTTCTTGCTCTCAAGAATCACACAAAAGCAGAGGTGGAACCAAGTCATTGTTTTGTAAGTCACAAGTGAGTCTCAAGTCTTTGCACACAAGTCCCAAATCAAGTCCCAAGTCATAAACTTTGAGTTTTGAATCCTAAACAAGTCGAAATACGCTCTTTATCAAATGTAATGCTACTTTAACAACAGAGTAATCATAAATTAAATTTATAAAGATCCTGAATACATTTAAAAATTGTTTTCATTGGTCAAAGTAAGTTTGTTAAAAACGTACTTGCTCCTAAGCTAACGTTGGCTAAGCATAAGCTCGCTAACCATGTTAATATTAGCCCTGACTTACTGTTTTTTGTGCAACTTCAAATGTTGAACAAAAATGGAAGTTGCTGTGTCTCTGCGATTTTTTTCTAACTGGTGCTCAGTAACATAAAGTTAGTTCTTCATGGTTCCCTTCTGAACAGATAATGCTGTTGGATTGATTCAAAGAAAGTGGATGTGGAGAATAATGTGTCAACTTGCTGGGAATCAATTGCACTGACTTTTATTCAGGAAATGAATAGATTCGTGGCACACTTTTTAAATAACGTACTTTTACATTTTTGGACTTAGGTATGGTATCACGTATTTTCAAATCAAAAGGCTCAAGTCTAGCTGAAGTCACGAGTCATTGGTGTTGAAGTCCAAGTCAGGTTGAGTCTGAAGTCATCATATTTGTGACTCAAGTCGCAGCAGTAGCTGGGCAGCAGTAGCTCAGTCAGTAGCTCAGTCCATAGGGACTTGGGTTGGGAACTGGAGGGTCGTCCGTTCGAGTCCCCGTCCGGACCAAAAATATGGAGCGTGGACTGGTGGCTGGAGAGGTGCCAGTTCACCTCCTGGGCACTGCCGAGGTGCCCTTGAGCAAGGCACCGAACCCCCCAACCGCTCGGGGTGCCTCACCAAGGGCAGCCCCCTCACTCTGACATCTCTCCACTTTGTGCATGTATAGGTCCTGTTTGTGCATGTGTGTGTCTTTCGGACCTGTGTGTTAATGACAAGCAAGAGTGAAAACATTGAATTTCTCCTCAGGGGATTAATAAAGTAAAATAAACTTAAACTTACACAAGTCCACGCCTCAAAGACAAAAGACTGTTGCGAAGGTCACAAAAGACTGTTGTAAGATGTATTCCAGATAAATGCATACTAAGATAGACGCTCTGGAGACTCACTGTTGTCCTTATCTGTCTTACAGGGCCGTCTGTACCATGGATTTTCAGATTGTATGCTGAAGGTGTGCCAAGCTGAGGGCCTGCTGGGGTTGTATAAAGGCATGGGCCCTGTCTTCCTGCGCTTGGCCCCACACACAGTGCTCAGCATGCTGTTCTGGGATCTGTTGAGGCAGCAGGCAGCAAAGGAAACAAGCAAGGGAAGGAGCTAAAACATCTTAAACGCCCGATTGACTGGACTCAGTTACAGCCATAGAAGTGGTCCACCAGTTAATGAAACCCTAACTTTAAAGCAAATGTTTGACATTTTGGTAAATGCACTTATTCGCTTTCTTGCAGAGAGTGAGACGAGAGGATTGATACCACTCTCATGCCTGTACAGTAGCTGGTTAGCTTAGCTTAGCATAAAGACTGGAAACGGGGAAATTGTTAGCCTGCTTCCGTCCAAACTAACCTACCAGCACCTATAAAACTAAATGTTTGACAATTCAGTGTCAGTGACTGATTCAATCTGTACCAAAACCAAAGTGTAAATAAGTACATTTTCCATTTTACAGGAATTAACGTGCTGGACTATTGACTTTCTGGAGTCTCTGCTGGTTGCCAGGCAACTGCTCAGAGCCAGGGAACAGTCCATACATAACCATTAAACAACAAACTGTCATTTTTAGACTGTTTGTTCAGATTGAAAAAAATAACATGTTCATTAGTGAGCTTTAGAGGTGCGGCTAAGGTGGATTTTGTTACCATTCAACAGAGCCAGGCTAACTGTTTCCCCTTGTTTCCTGTCTTTATGCTAAGCTAAGCTAACCAGCTGCTGGCTTTCACCTCATATTTACTGCACAGACATGAGAGTTGTATTATCTTATTATCAAACTCTCCATCAGTGAATCAGCATATTTCCCAAAATGTCAAACTAGTCCTTTAAGAGAGACTCACTCTGGAGTAAAGAAGATGGATGAGCGTTCAAGTACTTGATAAAGATGAACATCTAAAAAATGATTTTTAGACTTTCCCATCTAATTTCTCAGTTACATTAAATCACATGTTGAAATGTTTTACCTTTAATACCTCAAACGATGAAATCACAGCCACTATCTCGGTCTTTCATGTCGCCTCGCATTAAAGCTAAAATAAGAGGAGTTTGATGCACGGGGTTTGCAGGCATATTTTATTGTAGTGCCGATGAGACGAAGGACAAGTCTGGATAACTAAAACATAAAGTCTGTATTCCATATTTATAGCCCAGTGTGGCTGCAGTGATTTGTTACAGTTGAACATGTAATTCTAGCTGCCTTGTCTGTTGTGTGTAAAGAAAACCATCTGATAGGAATGATTTTATTCACTGACGTATGAACCACTGGTACTTAAAGATAAGGATGTCATTTAATCTGAGGATTTTATGTACACAAGTTTAACTTACGGGTACTTTGAGCCTTTTGAACAGAAGTTGATAAAAATAATAAAGTAATTTTTTGTATGATAAAGGTTTGTGAGAGTTTGTTTTTATCCCTCTTCCTCTCAAGTGCTGCATATTTGAAATACACAACACCCACGGTGCATTGTAAACAGGATGTGGTTTTATTTAGAGCTACTTTAAAGGTGTCTGATTGCTCTGTAGGTCTAATCTTATTTTTGAGAGGATTTTCAGCCTCTTTCATCATCAGAAAATGATTAGATCGACAGCCACACTCCAATCACATTTGACCTTTGAACCTTAAACATGGAGCACACTCAGTCCTGATCAGCAGGAGGAAATGAAGGCAACGTGACGGATTGGCTCACAGAAATTCAGCATTAACTGACAGGTTCCCTAGATTGAAGCAGCATGAGTGAGACATCGTAGCACTTTTTTGTGCGTGTGTGTCCGTGTTGAGTTATAAGGAAAACAGAAACATGTTTTTTCCCTTCTCCTGGATCCTGGGAACGTCTTTTCATTCAAACCCAATAGACTGTTTTTTACAAGGTGAGTTGATCGAATATTTTTATTTTACGTGGCAGAATTTCTGTGCATAGTTGTTTCTTTCCATACTTACTTTTTGGCTGTGACGTTATTTGTGCTTCAAAGGTCTCGTGGGTGCATGTGGAGTATCAGTGCTGTGCAATTTGACGAGGGTTTACAACTTTCTTCAAACATGCAGGTGAGTTTATTCTATTAAAAGGAAAGAAGAGATTGTATATGTTTATGTGCAGGGTATTTATGGTCTAATTTTCTGCTCCACACAGTGATTCTGAGACTGAGACTGAAACTGAAATTGAAAGCAAACAGGGGTCATCCTCACCTGGCAATGCTCTGAGAGGAAAGTGGAGATCAGCTCTCCAGTTCTGGTCCCTGACAATCCTCCTGTCTCTGGTGGGCTCAAGGGTTTCCTCTCTGATAGTGCTGGAGTTTTCTCTGAGAGCTGTTTCTGCCTGGACTTCAGCAGGACTGGTGAGTGGTGTTAAACAAATCAACAGAGCAGCTGATAACCTATTGATTTAGGTTTGTTTAATGTCTGTGTGTGGGTGTACTTTAAGTGTTTGCTCTGTGTTCAATGTATTGATCTTTCTAACACTGATGTGACGTGTTCTCATCCACACTCCTGTATCTGTCTGAACTCAGGATGCCAGTGGCAGAGGCCTAGACCTGCTCCTGATCCAGTGCCAGTTTTCCCTAGGGTGCTGCCTCACCTGTACTCTTGACTTCCTCCATCAGGGGGCTCCACACAGCTCCATCAGCTTGTTTCTGGCAGCTGCTCTCAGCTGGGCACTAGCAAGTGTCAGCCACAGTCTGCTGAGCCATGTGGTCAGACTCTACCCACTACATAGTAGAGAGCGTTACTGTGGGAAGTGTATCAGCCTCCTGGCGTCCGGACACACCATACTGGCTTCACTGCAAAGAGCGGTTATCTTGGCCTTTGCTCTTGCAACTGTGGCTTCCACCGCGACGGTTTATGACCACTTCCTGTCCCAGAAGGATGCTCTTAAGTTATGGACTCCATTGACACTCTGCTACACCATGTTGGTGTTCTACAACCAAGGTGATTGAGACTTCTGAAGAATGGAAAACATTTTAATTAGATTAGATCACCTCATTAAAGGAATACTTCACCCCCCATATGACCATTTGTATAGCTATTACTCACCCTGGGTGAATTTGTGAGGAAATCTTTGTGTTTCTCGCATGCCAACGAGGAACGAAGAATGCAAAAATGTAGACAAGTGTGATGAATTGAAGTCACAGGGTTCTGCCTTTAACAACAGCAAAACTAAATCAACACATCCGTTCACAAACTCTCGCAAAACTTGTGCAGTGTAATCCAAATTTATTTATCCAGTCCTATGCTCAGTACTTCCCAAACAAATGCTTTTTCACTGAAACCTTCATAGTTAAAAATTAACTAAAAGCGGAACTTTGTCTATGGTCTCAAACTCCATTGTTAAAAACATGATTTTACCTCAGTGAACACAGGAGCTGCTTGTTGTTTGTGTTATTGAGTGACTTTGGTATTTTAAAGGGTTAGTTCAGATTCGGCAAAGTCACACAATAAACAAACAAAGTAATGATCAAGGCAGTGTTAGATCAGCAGCTCCTGTTATCAGCGAGGTAAAATATCTGTTTTTGTCAATGAAGTCTGGCTTTTACGAGAGCATAGATAAGTTCAGTTCCACGTTGGAAAGAGCTTTCTGTTTGGGAAGTACTGAGCATACGACTGGATAAATTAGACTCAAATTATACTGCACAAGTTGTGTGAGAGTCTGTATGCAGATGTTTTAATAAAGCTTTATATATGAAATGAGACATAAAAAACAGCATATATGAGACAAAACCTTACAAATGATGTCAAAAACACCATCCTTTCTTTAAAAAGGTAGTATTGTGTGATTATACTGCTGTGGGCAGAAAAGACCGTTTAGCATCACTGTTTAACTTTGTTTTATTCATTTTGCACAGAGGATCAGCAGCGGCAGACTGGCACAGAGGCCTTGCTGCACACTGTAGTGCTGCGACTGGGAGCCTTACTGGTGCTTATGCTGACTGTGGGTGACTGGTCTGATGTCCTCCACGTCCTCATCACCTTCCTGGGTGAAGCAGTCTGCCTGCTGCCCTCTCAGGACCTGCTGAAAGCTGCATTAAAGGTCTGTGTGGACCACCTCTTCCACTCACAGTGATTTTGTTATTTTACGGTTCCCTTTTTTGCATTTAAGCTGTGATTTATACAACATGACCATTTCTGTTTGCTTTACTATTTCCCTGTTACTTGTTGGTGATACTGAGGCAGGTGAAAATGACAGGTGACATTTCATTGCCATGCTTCATTTATTTTTTAGGAAGAAGAAGAGACAAGCCTGAGAAAATATGAACAGAGCTCCGGTCCCAAAACGAGGGAGCTCACAATGAACATATCATCAGATGAGAGCTGACAAATACCAAAGACTACCTCCAACGTCAACATGTGCTACTACTTGTTAATAATAAAACAATAAAAGGACTATTATGGCTACATTTGATGGTACAGATTGTGTATTTACTGTTTTTGAGTCTTAAACAGAAGAAAAGAATGAGGAGCTGCTGGTTTCTCTCCCAGCTGACTGAAAGATTGGAGGTTCAGTAAATGTTATTGTTGCTGGCAATAACACCACCAAGCCCAAGTTATATAATAGAGTCATAGAGTGGAATAGAGATAAGCAATAAGCTGATGAAAGGTACACAGTGTAAACAGGTCAGACTTCCACCAGCAGAGGACGAAGACATGTCAGAAAATGTCTTAATTATGGTCAGGGATGAAAAGTATTTAATTACAAGTACTTGTTTCTGTGATTAAGAAGCTTTTTAATGCACTCTTTGCGCATTAATTCTACAGTAGCTGAAGCAGATCAGATCTACACAACAACCACACATCTTTGGAGAGGAATACTTTGAGAATCACTTCATTCATGAATAATACTTGAAAAGCATTGATGACAGTGACAATAAAAGACTAATTAAAGGGGCACTCCACCAATATTATACACGCAGATCAGTTCACTCGTCATGAGGAGTAGTCAGCCTGTGACAGTACTTATGAACAATGTACACTTATAAATTATACAATCCTTTGACTTTGGAGGAAGCTTTGTGAAGTTGTAATTGATGATGTCACTAAGGTTATCTAAGCTTGAGATTGAGACGCAGTCAGTCTGCACTACAAACTGGAGGTGTGGAGTTTAAAAAAATGTAAGAACATGTAGGAGACTGCGGGGTCCGATGAAAGACACTATTCAGTTGCACTGTGGGAAATGTAGGATCTCACTTTTTTGGCGCTAGACCCTTACGAGGGGCTTAAAGCCAGAATATCTCAGCTGCTGTCTCTCACACTCCCTCAACTTTATTTGCTTACAATTAAGCAAACTGATTAACAGTCTAATGCAGTGGCTCCCAACTGGTCTAGCCACCAGTTTGCTGTCTCTGTCAAGTAGCTGTCCATTAATCACTCACTCTACAGAGGAAAACAGCGCTAAAAGCTCTGTGTTAGAAATTCACTGGATTTCAAAATACAGATTGTTGTTTTTTTTATAAATTTCACACTTCCCTGAGTCACTTGTGGTCCATTCAAAATTGACCCATGACCCACTTTTGGACCACGACCCACCAGTTGGGAAACACTGGTCTGATGTTCCTCCTACTTGCAGCCCAGTCCCCAGAATAAAATGTTGTCAATGTTCATTTCTGCAAGACATTTGCATTTGTACTTTTCATACGTATGATATAGATCAGATTAAACAAACTGAATTTCTCATCAGGAGGAGGAGCAGATGGTGGATGGCAACCAATGTTCAAGACAAACAAACGGGAGTGTTTTTTAACAGCAGCTCAGGACACGTTCAGTGGTGTTTGTAAGCTAATGACATCAGTGGGTGTTTTCTAAAGACAGTTCTAGACATGTTAAGCCATGTTTGTAGTGACAAAAGTGAATGTTTTCAGCCCAAACATGTGTGTTTCCAACCCTAACCCCAGGCCCAAACCTTCACTAATTCATTTGCCATAACCACAGAGCCTATTCAGGGTCCCAGATGACATTAGGCAGGAGGTGGCTACACCTGGGGCAGGTCACACAAATACTCACCTACCAATTTACCTAACCTGCATGTCTTTGGACTGTGGGAGGAAGCTGAAGAACCCAGAGAAAACCCACACTGATACTAGGAGAACATGCAAACTTTGCACATAAGGGCCCAAACTGGCCGGTGGATTCAAACCCAGAATCCTCTTGCTGTGAGGCGACAGTGCTAACTGCTGCAGCACCATGCCACCTTTGTTACAAGTCAAAACAAAATTAAAGAGGCAACATATCCACTATATATGAAATGTACAAATGTAGCATATGATTTGAAAAAAAAACAATATTTATTGTGGTGATTGTGTTGCTACTTGAGTATTTGGGTGAGTTGACCGGATTTCTCCCTGAAAAGTTGTTTGTCTGCTGCTGCAGATGTTTGCAGTCAGGAAATCAACATCAACTGTATTTGTAAACATGCAATTGTCACTGTTTTCCCTATCTTTCTTCCTGTTCCTTTCCCTTCATTTCCCTTCATTCTCTTTCCCATTGTTGTCCCGCTCACCCGAGTCCCTAAAAACTGAGGATTAAAGTTAGGTATTATATTGTGATGTTGGTGAGTAAATTAAAAAGTCATGCTGTAGAAGCAGTGAGGAGGTTCAGAGGGTTTAATGAGGATTTTGGCTGTTGGGGAGGCGGAGCGTGAAGGTCTGGGGATTGTGTCATCAGTAGGCATGCTCCCTCCTGCAACCGTGACATCACTGCAGCATTCCTTTCCACAGAGCTGGAACAACAGAGACCCCCATCACTCTCCTCATCTCCGTCTCCTGTTAACCCTCTCACACACATTCATGCCTCTCACTCTTCTCCCACACTGACCCACATGGATCAGTTTTGTTCAACACTTAAGTTTCTTACTCCATCCTTTCTTTTGACTCTGTAGAGGGGAGTAGACCTCACAAGGTTTGGCTCCGGAAACTAACCACAATATTTGCTGATCAGCAGACCTGATATTGCTTCGATTCACTCTGTTGGAGAGCAGCAAACACAACAAAGCAGCTTTTTCATAGCTCACACAGACATCACTCACTGTTCTCCCCCTTCTCCCTAATACACCAATATCTCCTCTTGCACAATGCCCTGATTCATTGCACTGTAATGCTGCGGCTCCTTTACGGCTGCTTTCAACCACAAAGGCTCCATCAGGCAGGAGAGCCTGATGAAGACCACCACACATTATCGGACGTCGATGAGGCACAAATGGAGGCAATGCCATGTGACACTGATAGTGAGTCAAGGCTAAAGTGATATAATGTAGTGGGGGGAAGGGAAGAAGGAAAGAGGGAGAAGAAAAAAGGAGGCAGACTCAATGAGGGAGGTAGGGAAAATAAAGCTGACAGAACAATAAGGCAGAGCTGCACAGGAGAGAGAGAGAGAGGACAGTCTGAGATAGAGAGTTGCTGGAAAAGGCAGGTAGAGTCACATCCTGCTGGCAGGCAGAAAGATAAAGGAGTGGGAGGTGGCTGTGTGTGTCTATTTAAGGGCAAAAACCTTGTGAAATACTTTATGATACTGTATATTGCATTTGTAAAAAGCCTGACTGTGTGCTTTTGGTTAGATTGCCCAACTCTTGCATGACTTTTCATTGTGTGTCTACGTGCAAGCATGCCAGTGTGTTTATGCCGGCCAAGCTCTCATAGTAGATGAATGTGTCATGTTTTTTACTGCACTTTGCCCGAGATTAACTGTTCACCTTTTACGGTTGGGAGGGAGGTGGTATTGTCATTCAGCCAGAGAAGGAGGAGGGGTCGGCGGACGAGAGAGTCGGGGAGGGAGGTTCAGAAGGAAAAGGAGTGGCCTTCTGCTGATAGTCGCCCTCTCTGCCGGAGTAAAGTCTTCTCTCAGTGGCAGCTTACAGGAGGGAAAACAAACCAGAAGTTTTGAGATACAGAGCAGGGAAGCAGAAAGAAGAAAAGACACAGCTGTCCTCAAAACCGCATTCTCTCCCAGGTATGTAATGGCAGCTCACAGCCAGAGTGAGTGGGTTTAAAGGAAACAGATGATTTAGATTTGAGCTTTCTGCCTCTGAAACCATTCATTATGGGTTATGAGACTGAGAGTGTGTGAGTTTACCTCTGTGAAGTGAGAGTGAGCACTCCCACAAAGTTGACTGAGGGTGTGTACATGTAGATTCAATAGTGTTGAGATGCTAGAGATAACATGTCATGTTCACTGCTAAAGAGTTGATTAAAAAGATGTGTTGAGTCTTTCTGTAGGACCATAAAACATTAACTATTGCAAGCTAGATGTTAGATGTAGATAGTAATTCTTCTGTCCTCCTGTTAGGCTGTATGTGGGTTTTGTACAGTCATGGCATCAGCAGCTCCACCAAAAAGGATGGTGTCCTCTGTCTTCATCACTCTGGCATCTCCTCACCGAGCCACTGTGACACCGCAGCAGCCCGTCCTCCAGGCTCACAGCGCCCCGGCTAGAGACAAGCAGCACACTGCTGTACGAGTCAGCCCCAGTGACAACATCCCCACCGTCAGACATAAGAAAGAGGACCACTCACAGTCTAAGCCCTCTGGCAGTGCGGACAGCACAGGCCGGACTCGTACAGGCGTCTCCGCCCGAGCTTCAGACCCTCAGAGTCCAAAACCTGCCCCACCTGGAGCCAGCAGAGGAAAGCTGCAAGAAAAGGGCATGCATGCTGAAGGTATTCATGTCAAGATTTACTTTTCATCTTGAATTAAGTGCAAACTAGACAAAACTTAGATTACCTGAGATGTATTCACCCACATGTAACTAATGCAGTAAGGGACTGGCTGACCTGTATTATAGGTTTTGGTCCTGTTCTTCCATAGCTGGTAATACTAATTACAGCAACAATATGATACGTTTCTGCTCGTTTTGGGCTCCTCCCAAGATACAAATTAGATTTTATTGCTCTCCTGACCTTTACTGCAACACGTTTGATAGTGTCTACGGGGGAACTCCACCAATTTTACACATCAAAGTGTGTTTATAGGTCTGTGGGAGAACTACTGCTTACTGCTGCTAAATTGCCTTAGTTGATGTCACCTAAGGCAACGTTGGGGATGAAGACAAAAATCCACTAAAAGCTCAGACAAACTTGACAAACTTGATTTCATTCTTAGTACATCTGATGGTCCATGTTGGCCCCCAGCAGTGAACGGGAGAGCTGGGAGGTGAGCTTACAGTCTACAGTCAACATTGGGTGAAAGTTAAACCAAACAATGCTGTTGGGTCTGGAGTGAATGTCCATCAAATATCCATACTGCTTGACTGCAGTGTTTTGGATTGGACTGGAGTTTAGAACAAGAAATTGGAGCATGTGCAGTCACAGTGCGCTTGCTATGCCTACAGTCTGCATGGTCACAAAAAACAGGTTGCACGCGGACATCTACATAAGGGTCTGTCTCGTGGACCCGGGTGGTTGAGAAGATTTACATCACACTGACCAAAGTAAACTATAAATGGGAACCTATAAATTGGCCTTTAGAAATAAGTGAGCTTACCAGAGCTCTGCAGCCTGCTCCTCATCGCTGCTTGAGGCTAGCAACTCAAGGCAACATTAGCATATACTAGAATAACACACCTGAGCGGTCAAGTTGAATTGTGGGTAATGTAGGCGCCAGGTTTTGACAAGGAAGAAGAAAGTGTGAGAAAAAAGTTGATATGTACGGTTCTGCTGCCTTAACTTGTATATATTTTGTATATATTTTTTAAACTGTCAATTGTATGTTCGACAGTGTTATGTGAGTGAAATGCCAAACTGGTGTATGACTCTTTTAACTGCAAAAAGCTCCTAACCCTCCTCTCACACTCATTGGGTTCAGGATGTACATGGCAGCACTGGAAACAATTAAGTATTATCTCTGAGGAACAGCTGCTAAATTTGACCATATTAGGCTTCCTCTTTTGGGAACATGCTGAAAACTTGTCACTTTATTTTACAGTGGACATTCTCATTAAGATTCAAAATCTCTTTTAAAAGGGAGTCCTGGCCAAGACTGTAGCATAAAGAATTTTACATAAAAGACCAAACAGACTAAAAACATAACAGCAAAAGGTTAAAACAAAGAGCATAAAAATTTTACACACAAGAAACAAGCAACAGAACAAACAGACAAGTTACAGCAGACAGTTGAATTTTGCAATCGGTGGTCAAATAGTCTGTTTCTAAAATCTTCCATGTTGATGATATTGTGTAGTGAGTAAGGTGAGTCTGCAGCGGACATCAAGATGAGGAAGATAATGTGGAGAAAAACACATGCATTAAACACATAACCTCACAAGCTTCTATTCCTCCACCTATTTTATTTTTCATTATTTTACTATTTTCATCTTATTCTTTTTTCTCTTTTTTCAGTTGTTTTTCTACTTTATAGTTTTTTCATTATTAGAGGTGTCAGTATTTGTATGTGCATGTATATATACGGAATATATTTTTGTATATTTTGTTGGGTTTCATATTAATCTCATCCTGAATTTCAGTGCTCACTGGAAACTCAAAGTGTTTTTCTTGCCCAACAGAGCTCTTCCCTCTTCCTCCTCCTCCTCCTCCTGCTGTTGCATTGCCTTCATCTCCTGGAACATCGCTCTCTGAAGAATCAGCTCTTCCACCACCTCCTCCTGCCCAGACGCCTCTCTCCCCTCTGACCCCAGGCCAGCAGCCAGTTTACAACACAGAGGTATGTAGACACATGACACATTTGCATTGCCCAATTTCTTATGTCTACGGCAGTCATGTACTGTTTTAAACACTCGATCCCAGTTTCCCTCAGTACATTTCGCTCGAAGCAGACAAGTCATTTTTCCCACAGTGGAGGATTACAGCTTTCCTCAGCTTTTACAGATGCAGTATTATATTGTGCAGCTGTCGTAAAGAATTATCTGCAAAACACATTATGAAGGACAAAACATCTGTCTTGTAGATATGGCTGAATGATCAAAAACACTTTATGAACTGTGAACATTTTTCCCTCACAAACACGGCACTTTCCAAACTGTAGATATCTTTATAAGAAGTGTTTAGTTCCCGTCATCAGAGCTTCATCTCTGTGTAGAAACAACGAAGGAAGGCTGAGTTACAGCAGGAGGTCTAATATAAAGACTTTCCTCTCTTCACAACTACCTATGTGTGTCTACAGTATGTGCATATAGCAATTGAAATACATATCATGTTTTAAATCAAAATCAAGCATTTGCTAAACTGTGTGATTCACCTCATGAGGCAAAACTCATCAGCTGTCTCAGTTCAGCGTTTAGTTTTACATTAACAACGTGCTTTATGTTTAAGGTGGAAACAAGCACACCATCTAGTGGGTTGAAACAGGATGAACAATCCCATGGGATCCATAATAACGGCCAAGACACGAGCGGGGAGAGTCGAGGTAACATGATCTCTATTTACACATTCACCGCTCAGGTTTTACACTGTTCCGCCCTGACAGTACACGTATTATTATAACCCTCTGTGACATTTGATGTTTGTGTACAATGCAGAGGTGTGTGGCTTCTGTCGGAAACCCGTGGCTCTCTCTGAACCTGCAATAGAGGCTTTAAACAGGACGTACCATGATGGTTGTTTCCAGTGTAGGTCTTGTCACATTCCCCTGGCTGGTAAACAGTACTACAACAAGGCAGGAATCCCCCTCTGTGAGGACTGCTACCAGGTAGGTCAAAGTCAACACAGCCTCCATTGTAGGATGTTATTAAGCTGCAAATACATGCAAATCTTTCTACAGGACCATACCTAGCCCAGCTGCCAGAGCAAAATGATAGCATTATACATTTATGCAAACTACTGACATGTTACAGCACATACATAAAACCAACCAACATAAACAACACCTAAACATAAAGACTGATAAGACAGAAGAGTATAGAAGAGAATATCTTTGCAAAAAAAAAAAACACCTCAAAAGAACAAATGCTGTAGTATATTGCAACTAAGAATGAATAATAGGCTATTAAGTTTTAAAAAGAGAGATTGTACAGCAAAGTGGTATTGACATCAACAGATGGAGCAATCAGTTACTGCCCTCCGGGGATAAGCAAGTCAGAGTTTCTGGAGGAAAAAGTGTAATGGTTCCCAAAGTTGCCAGAACTTGAGATCATAAGTCAATTTCTCCAGAGGAAGCACAGCTGATATCTATGATAACCACAACTGTGGGGACCTGTGAAGCAGACCATCCCAGCTAGAGGCACTTTTTAGCCAAGTATAAAAGAATTATTAACAAAGATTTGACATCCTTACCAAAGAAACTGTCTGAAATATGATGTAACAAGTAGAAAGACAAGAGTTTGGTACATTTCCAGCCATGTTTGTAGCAACCTAACTGGGTATTTTACGCCAAAACATGGTGATCTCCTAACCAAGTGTTTTTTGTGCCTAACCACACATTAACTACAGCACTGTCACAACACAAAATTAAAAACTGAAAAGTAAAGAAACATGAAGTTTCAACATATCCACTACAAATGAAAAGTCTTAGGGCTGCTTTGAAACCGCACCTACTTACGGCAACAACAAAAAAGTTTGTCTTGGGTGCGTCAGTATGATAGACAAATAAAAAAGGACAGCAGAGGAGATACTTGCACACCAGTGCAACTGGGCTGGACAGCCACAAAACGGTCCACAGGCTGAGATCAATGCAAGAAATAGTCAGTTTATTTAGGACCACGTGCACAAAAAGAAGGGTGCTCGAAAAAATACTAATAAGGAATAAAAACAGCAGCAAAGCAGTGCTTCTGACATGAGCGCTTCACAGAAAAGATATAGACACAGACCTGGTGGGAATCTGTCTATGTCTTTATTACTTTTTGTGCACGGATGTCCAAAATAAACTGACTCTTTTTTTGTATTGATCTCAAACTTACAAATGAAACATATAGTAGTTTGCAGAAACATGTAATGCCAACATTTAATCTAGCGACTGGGTTGCCATAACAATGTTTTTGTATGCTCATTTACTTGAAATCACTTATGCTACATTAATGCTGTTTTCCAAAGACATAATTGTGTTACATTTTTTAAATGTGGTTTTCTTATACCTTCAAGGTAGCCACTGGCTTCCCTTACAGCGTAAAAACAATCACCCTGCACAGACTTCGAATAAAAGGTGTATAGCAAATGTCATCACTGAACCAACTTTCAGGTCTCTGCAAGTTGATTTTCATTCTTTGCAGAAATTAATAGAGGACAATCAAGGCTGTAGCCATGAAGTCAACACTGGGGGGGACTGCAACTCATTTACTTCTACATTATTTATCATAAGCAAATGCAGCTATACAGTATACCATATGACCACTGTCTACATAAGTTACACATGCAGTGCAACGTAAATAATTGTCCATGAATACAAAGGAGTAGAAGCACTGCTGGATCTTAGTAGTAGTCACATACAGGTGCTCTTTGGATACTCCAGGTGTTATACTGTGTTCATTCCATCTTGTGAAGGGCTCATTGCATCGTAAAGTATACTCAGTCAAAAAAATATAAAATGCAAGTCTTCTTCAAAAATGACCCAAGGCAAAAATTAAAACGCCTTTATTTTACGTGGCAATATAGATTAAAAAGACCAATTGTCTGCTGTCGCTTACACACCTGTGTTGTGTTACACTAAATGAGTTAAGTAAGAGGATGCCCCTTTACTTAAACTTCACATGGGCTATCTGACAAATATAACATAATACAAAGACATTAACATTGATTGAATACGCCTGTAAGCCATGTTCTACTGGGGTATGGCAACACCACTTGGACAAACCACATGAAGAACTGCAGTACACCATAATACTCCTAATTACTGCTTTGAAGCCAATGGCTGCTTGGAAAGTGGGAAAACCACGATTCAAAAATATAAACACATGTTGTGGAAAATGTCCAGCAATGACACACATGAGGTAGCCTATATGTGGTTTGTAGCACTAAATGAGTTAAACAGTGGAAAATGTTTGTATCGTCACCATTAATTCTGTGTCTTAGGCCAGTCTGGAGCTTTGCTGGGCGTGTGGGGAGGCCATCACAGATCATGTGATCCGAGCACTGGAGCGAGCGTACCACCTTACTTGTTTCACCTGCGCAACATGTAAACAGCAAATTGGAGAGCTGCCTTTTGCTCAGGGAGAAGTTGGAGAGGTGTACTGCCTCCAGGACTATTACAGGTAGGAGATTTACAAATGATGGCAAGCATCGCAAGAAAAACACCCAAAGAGGTTTTGTGTGAAAGGCTCGAGATAATACGTCCACAAAATATTTTTAAAGATGCTGTGATACAATTCTTCACCTTGACTCTGTTTAAAAGTTGCCTTGCCTTGTCTAAAATTTTCTTCGTTTTTAAATGTCGTCCATAAAGGAAGTATGCTCCGAATTGTCATGCCTGCAACCAACTAATTATCCCAAAAGAGGATGGTACTGACAGCTATAATGTTAAATGCCTGGGACGCTCCTACCATGAGAACTGCTACAGATGTGAGGTGAGCTATCTGCAAGCAAACAGTGTGTACTGTAAAAACACACTGACAAGTACGCAAACACACATTACTGATAAGTCTCTCTCATTATCTGCAGGTCTGCGTCATCCAGCTCTCTCCTGAACCAAATGACCATGGCTGCTATCCTTTGGATGGTAGGTTGCTTTGCAAATCCTGCCATCTGAACCTGGTCTCTGCCCAGCACTAACACCGGCCTCACAGCCGGGGATACACTGCAGCTGATGGAAAAGTGCCACGAGTCCAGGTTCAAAGTCGTGGGAGACTCTGCATGTGCATTTAAGACTCTGGAATACAAACGTCACACACCCTTTTTTCCAGCAGAAAAATAATGAAATATGGCTTTTTTTTAAAAAGATTTTTTACAATATATCATGCTCTCTGAGGATCCTCCTTTTCTTCTTTTATACTTGATCATTTTGCACTCCATAAACTACAAAATGCACCAAATATATTTATGCAACAGCCTTTGCAAAAACATACGGCAAGCATTGAACTTTGTAAATCTCAGTCAGTGTACTGTTTCTCAACTGCATTACCACTTTATATAAAAAAAAAACTATCTAGAAAAAACAAACTTTATATAAAAGTAACCTAATATATTTTATCTTGAGGCAGGCTCCAACATAACATTTGTTAAATTACACAAACACGATCAACAAGTATTGACAAGTGGAAAAAAAGATGACAGTTTCACTCACAGTAGTGTAATTGATTTAAAAATTTGTCCGTTCTGGGCTACTGTAGAAACAACATGGTGGACTTTGTGGAAGAGGACCCACTCCACATGTAGATATAAACGGCTCATTCTAAGGAAACAAAAACACAACGTTTTGTATTTTCAGGTGATTATAAACTAATGAAAACATAGTTATAAATATGATAAATCATTTGTGCTAAAAGATACCCCTAAATCCTTCACACTGAACCTTTAACTCATGAAGATCTTCACTGGACTACAGGGCCTTATATTTGTCTTTTTTTTTTTTTTTTTTTTTGCCTCAACACTAGATCTATTCACATTGATTTGACGTTACAATCTTAAAATCTCATTCAGATCCTAGTCAAGTTATTGCATTATTTATATTTTGTATCTCAAAATGACATGTCTTTGTAATTATATTTCTTTGTATCGAAAACATTTATTACAACATTTTCTGGAAAACGTGTTATTGGCATTTCTGTTTTATTCACCACACTTTTATTGTACTTGGTAAATATTGTCTTTTAAGTGAGATTTAACTTTTGGAAGTGATGAAAAGTTGAATTCATACAGAATAAAATACATCTCTGCTCTTTTCATACACTTGGTGTCTTTTTCTGGTACAGCCTCACTTGGTCTGGTATAAGCTGTAGCTTATGGAGATGATGTTGTCAAAGTCTAGGTATATGGCTGTGAAACATTACTGAGTCTGTTTGCTTATATTTTATTTGTCTTCTCACCTTGTGATTATATTAATATTTACCATTAACACAGACTTGTCACTTGAGGCCACAGCGGCTGTTGATCAGCAAATCTTAGTCTCACTTCAAGTGGTCCAAGAGGGACATGCTTTATTAAAGAAGGAAAGAAAAGCTCAACAGTCTGATTCAGGCAGTTCAAAAATCAATTGATTAAAGATATGAATTATTCAGTACTGCAATCAGTGCATGTGTGCAAAAAACATGCACTTATTTCCATTTTTACCTCTATATTTTTCAATTAATTCCATCACTTATATTATTAATTTATAATCATTTTTTACCACTTCAATTTTTTCAGTTATTTTTTGTTACTTGCACCCTTGATGTCACTTTCCTTAGACAATAAATGGCAATTTTGTGTTGTGAGTGATGAATGTAAGATGGGAGGAAACTGATGAAACATGGCTCTGTTTTAAAACTATCACAACTGTTTTAATCAAATCGATTTTAATTTAATCAAATCCCTTAAGAATTCACCACTCTCTTTTTCATTTCACATCCATGTTTACCACTCTGTCTTTCAATTCACATGCATTTTCTTCACCTACATTTTTATCAGTTAATACTTGTTATTTCCACCCTTAATATCAAAAACTATGTGGGTTAATTAAAGACACAGTGGGTTGATTAATCAGTTTTGATTTTCAAATCATCATTTATCAAGTTAAAATGACAAACATTTGCTAGATAACAGCTTCTTGAGTGTGACTTGCTTCTTTCTTCTAAGCCTATTACTGAATGTCTCTGGTTTTAACAATGGTAAAAAGATTGATATTTAGTCACAGCTCAAACACAAACTGCACAAGCCAGGCTGTATATTATAAAACATCGGCTGGAATTGCTATCATCACGTAACAATGAGTAACTGTGAGCACAGCCCTTGCCTCAAGGTTTAAACTAGGCTACTTTACATAAATTCAGTTTTCATATTCAAAATTCATCCCCAGGGGGAAATTGTGGTTTGTTACAGTTGCTCTATGTAAAGCCTAGAGAATTATATAAGTATAAATAAAAAGAAATAAGAAGTATAAGTACAAAGTATGTTAAAATATAAAAAATATGCGCAATATGCTACAATGTTAACACCAGTATGTAAAATATTTAAAAATAAAATATTTATTATGTAACTGAATATGTAAAGTGTGTAACAATATAAAATATGTGTCTTATGCTATAATACAATTTATAAAACTAGAATGTAAAGTTAGAAATATAAAAATTATTAGGCCCGTTTCCACCACAGGAACTTCGGGGTAATTTTACGGGGCCGGGGCCGTTGGTGCGTGTCTCCACCGCAGGAACCACCCCTGAAGGACAGAGTTCCGGAACTTTTACAGGGGCTAAAGAAGTCCCTGCCTCGGGGTAGGTACTCAGAACGGCCCCGAAAGACTCCTGGCTGGGGCTTGGGGATTACTTGGTGCTGATTGGATATACTCAAGGAGGGATGTGACGACAACAGAAAGCAACAAAATAGCCGGCATTTTTAAAACTCAGCAGACGAGGGTTAGCT
>NC_065529.1:27019260-27020618 GCF_006386435.1 Epinephelus moara
GCCCCGGTCAAAATAGTCGTGCAACGATTACGTCACATCCAGAGCCCGTAACTTTACAGGAACCTTCCTCCGACTCCGCTCTCAGTGGAGACACGGCAGTTGAGAGGGCCGAGCGAGAGGACGTTCCTGTAGTAGTTCCTGCCCCCCAAATAGTACCAGGAACTTCTTCAGTGGAAACGGGCCTATTATTGTACCTTTAAGTCCCTATTGCACAGTTAATATATAACAAATAAATTATGGAAATTATGAAATTATAACTGCAATGGTATAATTAAACTTTTATCAAATAAGCAGTTAACCTGACACTGACATGTTATGATGGGATCTCCTTGTTTGCCACTGGAATATCCAATAAGATTACCTTCAGTGTAGTGGTAGTTGATAAGGTGGGTGTACTGCTAGGCAGATACCCATTAGGATGTGGGCATACTCTCCTTTATATTCCAATAGCTTTTTGGCTGATAGGTATGTATACTGTCAACAGCCAGAAAAAAGGAGGGTGCGGTAAGACGAGGAAAGATGCCCCTTGAGCCTTAATTCCTTTCCTAACCAATATATGGCACTAAATCTACTCTCAACACATGTTATAGTGAATGGTGACATTTCATCTGAATTGCTGCATTTTTGAGATTTACTCCACCAGAACCATTTTAGGGTAAACTAATCATTTAGAAATGTAAGTTTTATTAACTGTACTATTATTTAGTACAGTGATTCTCAAAAGGTGTGCTGTGATGCAAATCCAGGTGTACCGTGGGACTTTGTGATAACCACACATTATTATTGCAATATTCAACTGGTCCTATACAAGTTATAAATTAATTTTTAATTGACTGTATCAGTGTGTTGTGCACAGCCATTTCCTAATAAAGGGTTAGGGTTAGGGTTTTATTTAATTCAATTTAATTTAAAATAAAAACCTCACGGGGAACCTATCTGTCGTTGTTCACGTGTGGGAATTATAAGTGTGTGACACATTATATTATCTTACATTATTTCCTGTTTAAATTGATGTGTTATTGGTGCTTTGATGTCATTTTAAAAAGTTTAAAATTAAGTCTTGAATCATTTTTCAATAAATATTTCATGAGTGATAGTAGATTGTCAATTATTATTTGATATTAATAAGTAAAAACAAACATTTATGTCGTGATAAGAGTGATTCCTTCATACGTTCAATTTAATTTAAAAGAAAAATACATGTTAAGTTAGACCCTTGGGGCAAGAAGCACCCCTTAGAAAGTGGGTGGAAAACCCTAGGGACATCCTGCCTCAAATTACATCCGGCCATTCTGGATGTCACTAACTCGGCTTCTTCTCCGGAGCCTTTGTGCTCCACTGTCTCTCAGATTAACTCA
>NC_065529.1:27020823-27041709 GCF_006386435.1 Epinephelus moara
TGTGAGGCAAATTGTGATTTGTGATATTGGGCTTTATAAATAAAATTGATTGATTGATTGATTGATTATCATTTAGTTCTATGATCTATTATATAGTCATATGTGACTTTATATTGTTCATATCTACATAGCCTAATAGCAGTGGTATAGTACTGTAGTTTTAGCAGCTTGCTAATGTTATTAACTAGCATTGTTAGCTATCTAGAATTAGCCAACATTTCTAGCTGGGTTACTGAAGGAAGATACCCTAAAATAAAAACAATGATCCTGGGGGAAAGGCTAAACGGTTTATAGATAATTCATTAATGATTCAGGGTTTGGGTTTTAGTTTGTTTTATTAAGTTAGATAGCTCGTCAGGGGCTTCTTGCCCCTTTACAACATTTCCATTTTTGTGCTGTTACAATAAAAATTGGCTGTTGTACCAATGTATTTCTGTGTGTTGGTTCATGCGTCATCACCCTGCACATGCTAAAATAAATCAATAATATAAATATTTTCTGTATACCTGCTGTAAACCCTCCACAACACCACTGATTACCTTGCAGTCAACATCGCGTGACTTCGCAGATTAATCTCCCTCGCGGGCTGCAGCTTGCTGCTCTTCAAGAAATCGCGTGCTCACTGTTGTACACTCACGAGCACGCACGGCACACCGAGCCCGGGGCCGCGCGGCTCGCACCCAAAACCAGCAGGAGCGAGTCTCGCGCGCGTTCACGTGCATGGATCGAGGACGCAGCAGCTAAAGCTAAGCGGGCAGCAGGCTATCAGGCCCAGATTATTCACGGAGTCCACCGTCGTTCATTTTGTTCAGGCGGACCTCCGACCGGCAGGGATTAGAAACGTGCGAGATCATATGAGTGTGAAGGGGGGAAGATAGCTCAAGATGGTTCGGGAAACCAGACACCTCTGGGTGGGAAATTTACCCGAACATGTTCGAGAGGAGAAAATCGTGGAGCATTTTAAACGGTAGGTTACGCAAGAGGGATCCTCTGTTGGCGAAGCAGCGCGCGCTAGGTGCAGTATACGTTAGCTAGTAGCGACGGGCAGCTTGTGACCAATGCTAACACGGCTAATGTTAGCTTTTTTAACTTTTACAAGTCTGGCGGTCTCTTACGTGCTGCCTGTGCTATGTTGCAGCACAGTGATATTTGTTGAAGCGAAATGTCAGGAATGAAACCACTTAAGTGTAAATGTTTACGATTTATAATATTTGGCTAACTTTTGCTAAAGCCAGGAGGCAAGTAGCTAGGTTTGCTAGCCACCGAGCTAACACCCAACCAACCATTTTGTGGGAAGTCAAGACGTTTTCACGATCAGTACAAGCCAAAAGGCAGCTAGCGTCAGCAGGTCAAATAACACGAGATGACTTTTGTTATTTAAGCCACTGAAAACGGGTGACTCATAATGTTATTTATCTCTGGTCAACAGTATTGTTAGAGAAGTATCGAAATGTAGATAAGTCAAGATTTGCGAACGATCAGCGAGCTCTCCGGACTGATTATCAAATGTTAGCAAGTTGTTGAGGTGCTTGACGTCGGTAGCCATCGCTGCACTTAAACAATACTCAGTGTCTTGTAATTTTGCCAAGTTACAAGTAAATTGCTAACCAGCTTTTGCTATTAAGATAAACAAGTATGTACAACGAGATGGCAGCATAAACTTGTATGCTTTCCCATGTTCGTAGAAGACATTAAAACAATATAATCTTATTTGTCTATATAGTTTCCTACGTGTGTAAAGGACACTGGAGCAACTCATCAACAAACTCCCCTGCAAAACATCAAACAGTACATCCAGTCATAGTTAATGGGAGCTATTGCAGCATTACTAGTGGTCTGGTGACAGCTGTGTGTTTGATGATATGCTTTTTATAGTTGTTAAACACTGACATTTGACATGTTTTAGGTCTCAGATGGACGTTTGATTAACGTTAGTACTGTGACTAAACCTCTCAACACTCCCCACAATACTTGTAAAACACTGAATGTAGTAATCCATCTTAACAATCCTAGACATTGTTTAAAACACCTTAAGTTCAAACAGTTCATTCCTGTTTTAATGGTCTTAAATGAAATGTAAGTGCTAACATGTTTTGGTTCATACAGGAGGTGTATGATTATTACTTGCTTTTAGTATCACCGTCTTTTCTTCTCACTATGAACTAGGTTCTGGCGTGCAGAGAAACAGTTGCACTTACCCTAATCTTAGCTGGTGTATATGTAATTTCCTCTTTGTTTTCGTTGTAATTTCCTCTCAGGTATGGGCGCGTGGAAAGTGTTAAAGTTCTGCGGAAGCGAGGGTCAGAGGGTGGTGTTGCAGCCTTTGTGGATTTTGTGGATATCAAAAGTGCACAGAAGGCTCACAATGCTGTCAACAAGATGGGGGACAGGGACCTTCGGACTGACTACAATGAACCTGGGTCAGTCCCTAGTGCTGTTCGGAGCCTTGAAGACAGCTCACCCTCGAGCAGTCGAGACGTTACAGGATTCTCTAGGGGAACAGTTGGTCCAGTGTTTGGCCCACCTGTGTCCCTTCACACCAGAGAGGGACGTTATGAACGGAGAATAGATGGGTAAGTGGACACGGCCTCCCCTTAAAATCCAGGGGAATCTAGGTATTGGATAGGTGTAAAACCTAAACACATAGTGGGGTTATTCGTGAGGAGTAGATGCCTCAAGGGGGTTGCACAAAGGTAATTAGGGATTGTTCCACTTTTCATCATAATTGACTCGCCTTTCCCATGGGATCTAAGTAAATTAACTACACATTATCATTTGGTAAGGTATCTATAATTCAAGGTTTGACATCTGGTTTGGATATTACATCTGTGAGGAATATCCTGGTGAGTTTTGGATTTATTGCATTTTGTGGGAAACTACCCTGGGGAGCTTTTGGATACTTTTCCAACATTTTCCTCCTAAATATGGGATCTAACCTCCATTTTTTTTTTTTTTTACTTGGAATTGCCTGAAACTGGAAGTAAATCCCTATCGTGAAGGATGTACTTTTCTTTGAAGAATCCAATTAGGTAACACATCAAGGATCGGGTCGTCAGTTTTTTTCCCTCTTGACCACAGCTGATGGATGGACTACTTTTGCTATTTTTTGCCTCTGTGGATACGGCCTATTCTGGATTTAAGTTTTGAACAAGTGGATGGAAGAATTGTACATTTGTTACACATTACAAGACCCAATGTAGTGCATATATACTAGGCTATCTCAGTCATATTTAACTATGTATAACAAACACTTTTGTCCCAAATATGGAAGCTATACCAAGAAGACTCTGCAAGAACACCAAGGATCCAAACAAGTTTATGGAGCTATTCTAGTTTTGGATTGATGGCCACGAAGACACATGAAGACCGCATAATTGGGATGTACCCTCCTGGATGTACGCACCCGCGCTGGATGTACTGATGTGGACCCTAGTGTGGATAGGTGTAGCTGCCATTCATTTGGATTACTTGAGTGTGGATGTAGCTGTGTAAGGCCTCAGCTCAGTGAGGAGAAGAGCACTCCAAGTTCGTCACAGAGAACTGAAGACAACTTTTTCAAAATAACTTTAACTGTTACCACAAAGAGATGAAGCCTTCCAGTGCGTACACCCGATAAGATCCTTGGATTGTGGAATTAAGACATACCTACTAGCCCATGAGGAGTTTGCTTTCTGCGATCATAGTGTCTTTGAGTCTACATGCTTGTAACCTACTTGATATTATCAGTGGAATACATTTTTCACCCATTTTTTCCCCATACCGTAATTTTTGGAACAATCTACTTCCTCATGCTACAAGACAAGATTGATCCAGTTGGATGTATTTTCCATTCGGGCACCAACTTACTGTATAGTCAACCTGGAGTTCCCTGAATTACCCTGAAGTGCATCATCTTTTTTTTTTTTTTTTTTTTTTTAAAAGAAATCCATATTTATTTATTGTCTTATGTTCCTATAGTTTTTTTTTTCCAACCACATGTCCAGAAATCCATAAAGAGGTCCATTTCTCTGATTGTTTTGTTTTTTCCTTTTTCCATCCAGTGAGGAGAATTAAGTAGCCTAACTGTGGATTATACATCAACAATCTACCGGCCTGGTGCTCCACAGTATTTGAAGATAACGTGCAGTGCGATCCAAGAGAACCGTTTTTGCCTAATTAGATCAATTGATTTTTCCCCTTGGTTTTTCATGCGGGCTCTCACATTCTGATCCACCTAGATTTTATTTGGATTAGTTTCGGTAACTTCTTTTTCCAAAAGGTTGGTATTGCTCTGCCCTCTGCATATTTTCTTTCTCTAACATTCCTTAGTGCTTTGTCTAATAGCAGGTTTTGCACTGCTTTTAGGGAAAAGATTGATTTAATGCAAGAGAGGAAAACATATATATGTTTTATTAAATGCATATATACAAAATATATATGTATTATTTGTCATTTCTTTATGCACATGCCTCTTTTTGCAACATCACATAAATACTACAAATTATTGTTTTCACATTGAATACATTGATCTGAACTGCATGGCATTTTAAATTTCACTACAGAGCTCCTCGATAGGAGAATTGATCGGTACAATATTTAAGAGAAATGTTTGATTTTGATATTTTCTTTTTCTTACCAGCAATACTTCATGAACAGTCAGCCTCTGAAATCAGCTCCCCTGGACACTCGGAGGAGCCAAAAGCGCTCAGTGTTTTTGTTTTTGCCAATGTCAGTAATTAAAAGAGACTAAGAAAGAACAGCATTTCAACATTGCTGAATTATGTGTTTGTATGAGTAGATCTTCAAAAAGACTCAAAGAAGGTTTTCGTGACAAAGTCTGGGGCGGCTTTGTTTCATGTGACTGTTTATGAAATTACAGTAAAGGAAATTGTGCTTGTTGGTAGTCTAGTTGCTGTTAGAAAACAAAATGTAATTTTAGGATGCTGACAGTTTAGCAGTTGGAGCAGCGCCACACAAGTGAGCTCAATTTTATTTTTATAGCCCAATGTCATAAATCACAAATATGCCTCCAGGGGCTTTAGTCTATACAACATATGACACCCTCTATCTGTGGACCCTCGTCCATATTAGTGTTTACAGACAGTGCCAGCATTTGATAGGTTGACCCCATTATGTCATGTCTTGAAGGGTCAATTCTTTCAGCCTATTAGTCTAGTTAGGAGGAATTTGGTGGTGTTTTTCCTCATCTGTAACGCTCTCCTAGTGCTGAAATCCATGTAAACTTCAAAGTGTCACATTTGAATGAAAATATCACACAACTGCTGTTGTGAAACTTGTTGCTTGAAGTAAAAAAAAACAGTTCATTAACTTAGGTTAGCGTGAGCAGTTCTTTCTTCTTGGTTGATAAACTAGAACCCCATAGAGGAGTCCAGTGTTTGGTTTTGTTGGTACCAATTTAAAAATTAAGAGAGACAAACTAATGAATTTTGCCAAGGCATGAATCACAGGATCTCTACATTAAAATACTCGCACTGCTCTTAATGAGAGTATTATCCTACACAACTTATCTGGCCTGCTCTCAGCTATGTCTTTGCTGTACCGACCCTTTGACTTTTCACAGTTGTGCACTTAAATACCACATAGTTTAAATGTAGGAAATTGTTTTTTGCTTTTTTGTTTCAAATCATAGTAACTCTTTTCCCCTCTCTATTGTGTTACTATTTTACAGTAGCTCAGAGAGCCGTGAACGTGCATATGATCACAGCCCGTATGGACACCATGAGCGGAGTGGCACCTTTGACAGACAGCGTCACTACAATGCTGATTATTACAGAGATCGTTCCATGTTTGCTGCTGCTGGCCCAGGGAGCAGTGCTATTGGGGGAAGCTTTGAGGCATCAGACCCACATTTTGACTCTAGGATTCGAGACCCTTTCACTCTAACTAATTCTACACGACGTGACTTATACAGAGATGACAGAGGACGGCGGGTTGATAGAACCTACCATCACCGTCGGAGCCGATCGTCTCATTCCTCACAGTCAAGGCACCCTTCCCCACAACGGACCACGGGACAAACCCCCAAAACTCCTCATTCCCCTAAAAGAGCTCCTTTGTCCCCTGGGAGAGGTCCACGATCTCGATCCCGCAGCAGATCTTCAAGCTCTGATTCTGTCAGCAGCACCAGCAGCACTGGCAGCGGCAGGTGTGATAATTTGTTTTGTTATATTTTTCATGTTTCATTGGTTGTTTGACTGGATTTTGTCACTGGACAAACCATCAACGGGTATCGGCAAATCCTTTTTTTTTTTTCTTCTTCTTCTTTCTTTTTTTTTTTTTTACTACAACAGACAAATGTCTAAACATTATTCTCTGGTTTTCTGAATTTTTTTAATTTATTTTTTTGTGTTTGACAACAGCGATTCAAACAGCAGTTCAAGTGATGGATCTCGGGCACGCTCTGTTCAGTCGTCAGCTGCACATGCCCCTACATCTTCGATGGGACTTGACTCAGATGAGCCTCGAAGAAGCTTTGGAATTAAAGTGCAAAACCTACCAGTGCGCTCCACAGGTAAGTTTCTACATGTCAGCCTCTCAAAGAGTCATACCAGTAACCATTTTAACTTTTCAGACGTACTCAGAAGTATCAATAAATTGTGATGTTCTAAAAGGACTTCATAACACCATTTTATTTCTAACATTTGTAAATTGCTTTTGCTATAACTGAAATACAAAGTGGACGTTAGTGTACACAGCAGGCTGTAGAGGAAACATGAGCCAAATTAAGATTAAGTAGCACAAGTACATCATGTGACCTGTAAATTTACGCTTATGTTGGAGTACACAAAGCTCATTGGACTGTAATGAAATGTAATTTTGTTTATTATTTATGTTTTATTGACTTTAATGGTTGCCAGAGTGCATTATCAGAAACTGAGGATGGACATTTATGCTGTAGTTGTAATTTCTAATGCAAATTATATTCTTGGGTCTGTTCACACAAATATGTACTGTCATATGGTGCTTGGTAACCTTCAGTTTGAATGTGATCCCACTGGTATACAGGTCGCTCTGCTTCTAATATTTCCGCAGATGCACCCATGCCAATTTACCACTGTAATTATAGCAACAGTTCCCAGACCGCAATCTTGTATTTTGTAACTTCACATTTTAAAATCTCTGAGTATAAACCTTTGTCATTTTATATATACCTGTGAAGCTCAAGGCAGTGAGTATGACTTTGAAAAGATGTGGTGTGCACAAGGTTCAGCAATACCAGTTGGCTAGTAGCCAGTGTCAGTAGAATAGCCAGGGTGGAGTAGGAAACATAAAACTTAAAACATCCTGATCGAGATTAATTCACTGCTTTAAAAACAAATAAAAAGTAATGTATTGCTGATTAAGACTGTGACACTGTATCCCCCACAACAAGAACTTTGGACTTTTGTCAGCCAGTCGTATCTGCTTGCCAGCCACATTCATATTACTGTAACAAGTATGCTCCAGTTTCAGTAGGAAATTGGAAACCTAGAGATTTAGTGACTGTGAAAAGAAGCTGAGGGGAGAAAATGATGAGAGTCAGCAATAAGTAAAACATTATTCCAAGGTTTATGTGCAAATTAATTCTTACTAAAAGATCCTGTAAACTTGGTTGTTTTTTGTTATTTTAAATTCTTTGGAAAATCTGTTTATAAAAATTTGAATTGGATGATCATCCTTTTTTCCTTCCGCAGACACGAGTTTAAAAGATGGACTTTTCCATGAGTTCAAGAAACATGGGAAAGTGACCTCAGTGCAGATCCATGGAGCATCAGAAGACCGCTATGGTTTGGTGTTCTTCAGACAGCAGGAGGATCAAGAGAAAGCCCTCACTGTCTCCAAAGGAAAGCTGTTCTTTGGCATGCTGATTGAAGTCACTGCCTGGAATGGTCCTGGTAAGTGATGACAAATATACATAACCGTAATGTAATGAATACTTGCTGCCAGCTAATGAATTCAACAAACATTTCTTAGAACGTTGGTTTCATGCTGTTGTGGAGAATATGAACTTGACATTTAGCAGCATGTCCGTAATATCAATAAACCTCCTCCTTCCCTCAGAAACAGAGAGTGAAAATGAGTTCAGGCCCTTGGATGGGCGGATAGATGAGTTCCACCCAAAGGCCACAAGGACACTGTTTATAGGCAACCTTGAGAAGACCACCAGTTATCAACAACTCCTTGACATCTTTCAACGCTTTGGAGAAATTGTGGTATGCTACCATTTGAATGTGTATGGTAAATTAGTACATTTTTCACTTGATTGGGGTCTGTAATTGTTCTGTCTTTTCTCCTCAAGGACATTGACATTAAGAAAGTAAATGGAGTTCCCCAGTATGCCTTTGTGCAGTACTCTGATATTGCCAGTGTCTGCAAGGCCATTAAGAAGATGGATGGGGAGTATCTGGGCAGCAACAGACTAAAGGTAGAGTTTTTACGGTAGACACTCTTTACATTTCTGAGGCCTGTATTATGAAGCCACTTCAGCTTGCCCAGCTGAACTGGCATATTTTTGTTACCTGGCTTGACTAACCCTAAAATGCGCCATATAGATAACAAGTGTTACGAAGCTGGCTATCAGCTGGCTCAGTCAACTCTGCATTTTCCTGTGCAGTCACAAGTGTGTTCATGTGAAAGAGGCGAGGTTGTTAATGGCTTGCAACTTCATCAGAACCATGAATGAAGTACTTCATATGATATAACGGTAATACTAATTGACTGCGGGAATGTTTTGCTTTAGGGACAGAAAAAGTTAAATTCATCGGCATGCAATGCAAAGGACAGCCTGTAACCTTACAACAGAAGAACATGTAGAAACACTAGGAAAATGTTAAAAATATTAAAAGTAGGCAGAGGCTTAGGAATTAGGCCATTACATATGACTTAAGTGTATTGTATTTTTTTTAGCGTTGTATTTGAATCATCAAAAAACTACTTTGAATTTGTGACAACACTTCATGCCAGGCTGTTTCCTTTGCCGAAGTGAAGATTGGAAAAGTAGTTAAATACTGATGAGGTCTATCTAACTGAAAATGTTGCATTTATAATAAGGTGAGCCAAATAACAGTGTGGATTATTTTTATTCGTTTTTCTTTCCAGTTCTCATCACACAGGTGTCTCATGTTATTTTGAGCTGCAGTGTAAATTATCCACAGTGTTAGCTGTCACTCCTGGGAGAAAATAAACACAATTGAAATACAGCTAAACTCATCATTATGTGTTTAGTGTGTAGCCCTAAACGCTCTGTTCGTTTGTTAGAAGCTGTTTTAAAACCACAGTGGAAATGAAAACCCTGGACCAATAAAATGATTCGAGTGACCTATAAAAATATAGCCTATATTCTTTTTTTCCTCTCACTCAGGGCTTTTGTCGATGTCGGAATAATTTATTTTCCAGTGATCTCACTGGTTAGTGGTTGGCATGTTGACAGGTTGTGATCCAATACTCTTAAGTTAACCTCCTCTGGAGCAGGTTAGCTGTTCAGGATAAGTTACCCAGTACTTTTTCCAGTAAAAAGTGAACCATCTTCGTAGTACTGAAAACCTAGGGTTAACCCTGAAGTCTCCTCACCAACAGCAAACCTTGCTTCATAGTAGAGGCCTCAGGTCTTAGTAGGTTTTCAGTGTATTGCATCTTGTGTATATAATATGCACGTTGCTCTCTTTCTCCTGGCAGCTTGGGTTTGGGAAGAGTATGCCCACAACATGTGTTTGGCTAGATGGTTTGGCAACCAGTATTACAGAGCAATACCTCACACGGCATTTCTGCCGCTATGGACATGTAGTTAAGGTAAGATGTTATATTTTCTCTTGCTAAAGATTTGGTGCTTTTGATTTTCATGCTGTGTAGTTTTAGAAACACTGACTGCATATTATTGTCCTTTTTAGGTGGTATTTGACAGATTGAAAGGGATGGCCCTCATCTTGTACAACAACACAGATTTTGCTCAGGCAGCTGTAAGGGAGACCAAAGGTTGGAAGATTGGTGGCAATAAAATAAAGGTAAACAATACCAACTCTTGGGTTTATTCGTGAAATGTATTTTTCATGTGTGTATGTTTATGTATTTAAGTGTATTAACCTATTTACTTTTTCATGAAAGGTGGATTTTGCCAGTCAAGAGAGTCAGATGGCATTCTACCGATCCATGCAGGCATCTGGTCAAGACATTAGAGACTTCTATGAAATTCCTCCTGAACGACGGTACATTGCCCATATTGTTAATTGCATGCAAGAAATGATGTTCAAAACTATATATTTATTTAATTTATTTTATTTTATTTTAAATGTCACAAAATTATTAGTTCATGGAATTTATAACATTATTATTTCAAATGAAATGACCCTGATAGAATATGTCTGTAAGGTGATAATCTTTAGAATATCAAAGCAAAGTAGCAAAATATTTAAGAACTTTTTATCTGAAAGTGACAGTGCAGTTTTATAAAATGATCAATTATATAGGTGAATTATTTAACAGAATTCATTTATTTTCTCTTCCTGTTTTCTCCATTCACTCTACAGAGAGGAACGCAGACCTCCATACCATGAATTTACAGCAGAAAGGGCTTACTATGAGAATATAAGAACCCCTGGCCTCTATCCAGAGGAAGCTCGAAGAGACTACGCTGCTCGCAGCAGAGACCGTTTTCCTGAGCTGGAGCACTATCAGGCAGATCACTTTGACCCACGTTATCATGAGGATCCAAGAGACTACAGGGACTACAGAGACCCCTTTGAGCAAGACATTCGAAAATACACGTATATTCAAAGAGAGCGAGAAAGAGAACGAGAGCGTTTTGAGGCTGACCGCAGCAGGTGGAGCCCCTCCCATCCAAGGCGACCTGTCACTCCTACAGTATCGCCCTCACCATCAGAGCGTGCTCCCAGAGACCCAGAACGGCGAGTTTACAGCCAATCCTCTGAGCGCAGTGGGAGTGTAAGCTCAATGTCACCACCACACTTTGACAAATCTGAAAAGACCCTGCTGGAACATGCCTCAAAGAGTGACAAGAGTGACAAGAGCAGCCAACCAGATCGTGTGGCAGGTGCTGAGAAAATCAAACGTGCGAAGCGAAAAGAAAAAGGTGATAAAGACAAAGCTGAGAAGATTAAATCAAGGAAAGCAAAGGGGCAGTCCCCATCCAACCCACTGCCTGACGCAGAGATTGAGACTGGATTTGATGGTGGGTCTGGAAGAGGAAGGGGATCAGACCAGGATGCTAATGAGAGGCAGAAATGTAAGGGGGATGGTGAATCTCTTACTGGAAATCAGTTGTCAACTGCTCATCATGACTCTATAAAAAGTGAAAGATCAGAAATGAGTAAAGGTGAGAATTCGGAATTGGATGGAAAAAATCGACTCAAGAAACATCTAAAGCCTGATATTGGAAATGACGGGAAAGATTTGTCTGTGGATTCAGATCGCCTTGCTGCAAGAAAAAGGCGCTTTGCTGATTCCGGTGGAAGGACTATTCGTCAGAAAAGAAGCAGGCATGAAGAGGAGGATGCTATTCCATCTGCTGATTTTGGTGCCGGTGCCACATATTTGAAAGAGTCAGATGCTGACAAACACAAAGATTCACAACGGAGAGATTCAAGGCTCAAAACGGACAAAAGCGGCACTCAGAAGGATGGTCAAGAGGACCTTAGAGGACAAAGAGAGAAGTCAGAGGGATCTTTGGACCCACTGGAGCCAAAACGACATCCAGGGCACACTTCATCCAGAAGGTTTTCACATGAGGGGATTGCAGACCAAAGCAGTACAAGAGAACAAGAACACCATGCTGCTTTCAAATTTGGTACTCAGAATGCTGACATTGACAAAAATGTTAAGAACAAGGAAGACCATGTTGACATTGACCTCTCTCAGAGTTACCGCAAGCAAATGGAGCAAAATAGACGGTTACACCAGCAGCAACAACAGCGTGAGTCTGACAAACCTGAAAAACCAGGAAGTCCTCAAGGCAGTGAAACGGAGGACTTGGAACATCGCAGTCTTGTGCATGAAGTTGGTAAACCACCTGAGGATGTCACCGATAATTTCCCATCTCACAAACTAAAGAAACTAGACCAATTTGAAACTGACTCAGGGATTAAGAGGGAGCGTGTCTACCGGAGCTTTAGGCAAAAAAGTGAAGATCCTGACTGGAACAATATCTCCTCTCCAGGACATCAGCACTTCTCTCACCATGCAGATGAGGACTTTGTGGACCCTTCCCAGAAAGAGTTGTGTAGAAATGAGGAAAAAATTCACCCAGATCTAGAGCTATTAGTTAAAAGGACACATAACACACAGGTGAACAAGCCAAACACTTCTTTACTTAGTGTGGAAGAAGAGCAACAAAAGAGATGGGAGAGCAGAGTCAAACAAGACTTGTTGCCTGACCTTAACTTTTCCAGAAGTCTAAGTAAAAACATTCACAATCGCAAGCGTTTAGAATATGGTATTTGGCATGACTTGGAGCCTGGGGAAGTACGATCTGACTCTGAGGAGGACAGAGAGAACAAACCCCACTCTCCTGTGCCCTCCACATCTATGCCTTTTTCCGAGAGGCAAAGGGTAGACAGGTTTTCAGACCCCAAACTAGCCCATCTCGAAAGGAACAAATTCTATTCCTTTGCACTTGATCAAACCATCACACCTGATACAAAGGCTCTGCTTGAACGTGCAAAATCTCTTTCCTCTTCCAGAGAAGATAATTGGTCATTTTTGGATTATGATTCTCACTTTGCAAGTTTCCGCAACAGGAAGGATACTGAGAAGGTCGAATCAGCACCAAGGCCTACACCCTCCTGGTATATGAAAAAGAAAAAGATTCGAAGTGGATCTGAAGACAAACTTGATGACAGGAAGGAGGAGCCTAAGCCAGAGGAACAGGAACGCAGGGAACTATTTGCTTCCCGCTTCCTACACAGTCCCGTCTTTGAGCTGGACTCTAGGCGACTGCAACACTTGGAGCGCAAACATGAAGAACCTGAGCCTACACAAAACCAACAACCTGGTCAGCAAGGCACAGTAGATGGTGAACTTGACTCAGGGCCAGTTGTCCTTTTCCACAGTCGTTTTTTGGAACTCACGCGACTGCAACAACAGAAGAATAAAACCCACCAAGAGGCAAAAGTAGACACAATGGTCATGGATGAGAATAAAGTGGAAAAAGCACCTGTTCAAGAGCAACAGGCTCTGCAGTCACCGCAAACAGAATCTGTCATGGATCCAGAAATCAAACCCATCAGTCCTGCTGAAGAGCCGATTACTGAACCCCGACTCACAGTTACTTCTGTCACCCAGTCTGTGGTTAAGGACTTTGCTCTACCAGAAGAGAAATGTGTTGCATCAAATCCAGCCCCTGATCCATATACTCCTGTGTCTGTCATAAAGGAAGAGGTAAAAGAAGAGGTAAAAGAAAATGAACCTATCGTACCCATGCACCACCCATTAAATGAGGCACCTTCTGATTCTGAACCTGCACCAGTAGCAGCACCCGAACCCAGTTATTCAGTCGATAGATGTAAACTTTCTCCATCTGATGGGAAATTGGATATTGTTACTGAGGATATAAAACCACTCTGTACAGAAAAACCTTGCCGTCGTGACTCTCATGATGAGTTTGTTAGCATTTCAGAAGCAGAACCAGATCCTGAGACTACACATCCAGAAGTGCCTGAAGCCACGAGTCCCATACCACCCAGTCTTGTAGAGGAGGAAAAAGAGAAAGAGACCCATTTTGCTTGTAAGGCTGTAGCAGAGCCTGAGGAAGAGAAGAAACTTGGTAAAGTGCAGATGCCCACTGATAATGACACAAATGATGAGTTAGTCTCACCTCAAAAAGAGCATAAAACAAAAGAAATAAAAAATAAAAAGTGCAAACAATCCCCTGCTCAAGTTGCTCCAGTTCCTGTCATGTCTACCTCTGGTTCTGAGAAACAAGCAACACGCAAGAGTGAACGCATTGACAAAGAGAAGCTTAAACATGGATCATCCCCAAGAGCTGAATCAAAGTCCACAGGCAAATCACCTATTCATGGATCAGAACCTGAAACGTCAGAGCCAGGCATATCAGCAGGCAGAGCAAGGCGACGAAATGTTAGATCTGTGTATGCCACCCCAGTTGGAGATGATGTGCCCATTCGTTCTGGAAAGGAAATCACTGAGTCACCGCGCTCTGCAAGAAAGCGAGGTACAGATAAAGATGTAACCCAACAACAAAATATCGAACAAGATCCACCTGCTCCAACCCCAGCAACTAAACGAGGGCGTCCTCCCAAGAATAGACGACAAGGTGACGAGAGTTCAACAGTTAAAGTAGAAAAATCAAAAATGGACAATAAAGACACAGATTCAAATGAATCAGAAGGTGGGGAACGAATTCCAAGAGGGTCAAAAGGGAAAACACCCCCTCATGGCACAAAGGGTTCACTGAATCCGATGCCCACAGTCTCAGGATCTGGATCAACAAGGAAGGGGGAAAAAACTGAAGTGGCTGAGGATGATGATCAGGAAATGGATTTCACAGATGAAGATTCTTTGGCTTTGCAAGTTTCATCAAGTTCATGTAAAGAGGATCCATCAATAAAAGTTGAGCAAAAGAAAGAAGAGAAAGACAAACAAGGAAGAGATGCTGTCAAAAATAAAGATGTTTTCCATGAGAAGGCCTGTGAGGGTAAATCAAATGGGAAAGAGCAAGATTCCCCACCTTTAGAAGATAAACCCACCTCAGAAAAAGACAGGATTGTAAGAGGAAAAACCAAGTTGACAAGGACTCCTAAGTCTCCTGTTCTCAAGAACCTCAAAATCAGACTAAATGTGACAGAGGTAAAAGATCTTCTTCAGTTAGGGGATGATGAACTTGGGAATCAAGAGGATTCTTCAAAAAAGATCAGATCTGTTGACCACAGTGATCATGTTTCAAAGTGTACTAATGCTAACAAAGAAGGCTCCAACAATGAAGAAAAGGAAAATGCCACTTTGGACAAAAATGAGCTCTTGGAAACACCAAAAAGCTTAATTTCACAGGAGCTGGAATTGGAGCAGGCAGTGGAGAACATTGCTAAACTTACAGATCCAGCTTTTCCATCAGAACCAGCAACACCACCTGTACCACATACAGAAGTAAAAAGTGACCCAGAGGAAGAAAAACCCTCTAATCCTGCTAGTGAGACAGAACTCATGGCTGCTATTTACTCAATAACTCCTGAGGACGGAGCTGTACCCATAACACAAGCACCTCAACCAAGTGCAGATGTAGTTTCAGAACCTGAGATACAGGACTTGATTCCACCTGCCAAGGAAGAAGAATCTGAAACCAATACGGCTGCTATACAGGAGGAACCTGTCTTCCCTACCACACCCAAAAAGGGCACCAAAAGACCTAAAACACCTAAACGTCCTAAAGTCCAAAAGCAAGCAAGGAAAGATTCAAAGGAAGGACCCTTAATAAGTGAGGAATTGACAACTCCTTTATCAGATAGCCCACCTTCAGATATAAATACTGTTCCTGCAACAACGCCATCAGCAGCAACTGCTGCCGTTATTACTCCTACAACTTGGAAGCCAGAACCTGGGCCCTTAGCTGTCAAAGCTACAGATGTAAATGCAGAGTCAGAGTCATCTTCTGAAGAACAGATTCAACATCTTAAATCTGTTAACCCCCGGTCTAAGAGTCCAATATGCCCAAAGCCCCAACAGGTTCCACCTGAGTGCACCTCTCCTTCCCTGTCTCCATTAGCTAGCAGGCCAAATATCAGACCCATTCCAACAAGTAGAATTCCTGTTTCTCCACCAGATTGGCGCCACCAGTCCAAAGACACAGGGGTCTCCCCTTCACCTGTCATGCCGTTGGCATCCAAGGAAAACCAGCCTTTACCCTCAGACCCTGACAACATAGATACTGACCATGGTACAAGTGACTTGAGACAGATTCTTATGAAACACAAAAATATTTCATTGTCAGGCAGTAGTTCTATTCCTAGTAATCTGCCCACTCTGCGAGATCAGAACCCCTCTGAAAGTAATACTTTATCAGCTGTTGTGCCAAATAAATCACCACTACCCAGTAGTGGAATGGCAGCTCATCCAGCTCCACCTATAGTTCGACCTCCAGCCTCACTGCCATCTCCTGAGACAAAGTCTGTGATCTCTGTTATTGCATCTACTGCAACCTCTGTTATCAGTCGTGTTTGCAACCCTCCTGAGCCTGAGGACAAAATAAACATAAACATTGGAAATCCGTGTTTGGACATGACTCTACCCAAACCATCTTACAGGCCCAGCAAAGACGATACTGGACCATACCATGGGCCGTCTGTTGCTGACGAGGGAGGAAGTGCTGCACGCTTCATTGTTGAGAGCCCCGCTCTTGGTACAGGATCTTGCCCAGGTCTGAGAGTTAATACTTCTGAAGGAGTGGTGGTGTTGAGCCACTCAGGGCAGAAAACAGAGGGACCACAGAGGATTAGTGCAAAAATAAGTCAAATCCCACAAGCAACTGCAGGTGACATGGAATCTCAGCAGTTGGTATCCATGCCCCAGATAAAACAGGAAATGTATGGTCATTCTCATTTAGGACTTCAGAAAGGCCCTTCATTGCAGACAGATCATGGGCATCCTGGTAAGACACAGTCAACTTTGTCTTCTATTAAACAAGAAAGCACTGGTTTGGAAAAGATGGAATCTACTTACCAATCTGGAACACAAGGAGTAGTGAAGCGTCTCACACAGGGTAACCAGCAAGCAATGAGTTACCATCAGGAGTACATGCCAATAAAACATCAGAAGAAAATGGACAGCGCTGATCCTCACAGTACAGATGGAGCTAAACCACCTTGGACCTCTGCTGTAAGTCCTGCAATAAGCCCCCATTTGCCCTCTCCACCTGGCAACCATGTAGGCTTTGTTACAGCGGCTGGTGACAGAGGTCCCTCCCACATCAGTGGAGTCAAACAGGAACCACGGTCCCCTCGCAAATCAGGTCATCCACACTCTCCGTTTACTAAAGTGTCCTCACCCATAGGCTCCTCGTCACCCAAGGGAATACCAGTGATGTTATCCACTGGCCTACCTGCCATGCAGCAGTTTATTACTGGTGTACATCATCCAGAGCAGTCGGTTATCATGCCACCTCATAGTGTACCTGGAGGCTTGGGACGGATGTCTCCTCACCGTGTTACCCAGTCAATTCCAGTGGGGCATCTTGTCCAAGGAGATGTACGGGTCAATACTCCACCCCTTTCTGTGATGAGCTATGGGATGCATAGTGAGCCTCTTGCCTCTCCCTGGTCTGGTTCTATGCAGCCACGGCCCACCTCACCCCAGGCTGTTGGCAGAGACAAGGTTCTCAAGGTGAACCCTGGTTCTTTGAGGGGTCATGAGGGGGAACAGGAAGAAGCCAGACGCTTCCACCAGGCTCCAGGAAGACAGTCTGCACAGTTAAAGCCAGAGACTATGCAGTCAGATCCTCGCGGGCCTTTGCGGAGTAATGTCCCACTAGAAACATACATGGCACAAAGAGATATGCGTGTACTCTTGCACCAACAGGGAGAGCGTTTGACCACAGACCCTCATTCTGGACACATTCAAGAGACTCTTCCCCCCTCTTCAGCACCCTCCAGCCTACCCTTATCCTTGTCTCCTAGAGCACACGTTTTGCCTAAAGGTGTGTCCGAGAAGGATGTAACAAAGCCATTAGAGGCAAAAAGGCCACACTCTCCTCTTCCTAAAGATGGAATGATGGGGATCAGACAATCTGGGCAAGCAATAGCATCTCCCCAGAGAGTTCAGCTAATGCCACCAGGACCTAGTGGTTCATTCCCAGAGTACTCTGGGATCTACTCAAACCCAAGAGGCATCCATTCTCAAATACCAGAGACGTCTCCTCTTGGACTTAACCAGCCACCGCTGAACGTCACACCAACTATGGTGAGTTCACTGCACTTAACACTCCAGTTTACTAGATTATCACCTAGCTAAAAGTAAAAAAAAAAAAAACATAATACAACAGTCGTGCAATAAACGCTACCATCAAAATAGTTGCAATGTTCTAGAGAGTTGCTGATTTAACTTTGGTTATTTTGAAAGCTGTGGTGTAGTGATAAGCTGGGCACTTGATAAAAAGCAGGCCCACTGAGTGTTTATCTGAACCTGGGTTATTGTCTATATGTTACAGAGACTGTTCATGACACATTACGCTATTGTCTTAAATCCTCAGGGTGCAGACCTCCAGACGAAACCAGATGGCAAGATGACGCAGCCTGTTAATATGGTGCAGTTGCTCACGGTAAGACGAAACTCACCACAACAGTTAAATTGTTGGTCTGAACAACAGCTGGCTTTGTCTGACATAACTTGTCTTTGTTTTGTCTTGCATTTAAACAGAAATACCCTATTGTGTGGCAAGGCCTGCTGGCACTGAAGAATGACACAGCTGCAGTCCAGTTGCATTTTGTCTGTGGAAACAAAGCTTTGGCTCATCGATCACTGCCCCTTCAAGAAGGAGGCGCATTGCTTAGGATTGTCCAGAGAATGAGACTAGAGGCTTCGCAACTGGAGAGTGTAGCCCGGAGAATGACAGTATGTTTTTTGGCCTACTCCCATTGAGTCATTTTTTTTCTGTTTTATTAAATAGTCTTCTAACAGCATGTACACTTTTTTCCTCCACAGGGGGACAGTGACTTCTGTCTTCTTCTTGCCCTGCCATGTGGACGAGATCAAGACGATGTCCTAAACCAAACTCAAGCTCTTAAGGCTGCTTTCATTAACTACCTGCAGACAAAGTTGGCTGCTGGTATTATCAATATCCCCAACCCAGGCTCCAATCAGGTGAGGCGTTTGTTTACGTGTCTGTAATCTGTTTTCATGTGTGACCTCTACAGTCTCATTTAAAAAAGTAACCTGTTTTCTGTGTTGACTTTAATTTATTATTGCTGCCTCATGATGCACATGACCAGAAGTGTAATCTTGCTTTATCAAACACCTGTCCAATATCACATCTGTTGGTTCTTTGTAACTTCATATATGTAATTTATGTTTTCTTTCTTGTTCCAGCCTGCCTATGTGCTACAGATTTTCCCACCATGCGAATTTTCAGAGAGCCACTTATCCCAGCTCGCTCCCGACCTCCTCAACAGGATCTCCAGCATCTCACCACACCTCATGATTGTCATCACCTCTGTGTAACCTTCAACGTGGCGAACCGTAACATCAATGGATGTTCTCGCTGATGAGCCTCAGGAAACCAGAGGAATATAAGAATTTTGTTTTTCTCCAGGACACAATGGGAATGTGTAGGATATACCCTATCAACGGTTTTTTTTTTTTCTTTTGTCACTCCTGTCTGGTATTTTTGTCCTTCTCAAAAGAACTCAGGGATGGACCAAACCAGAATCAGTCTTATTTGACCATTTCTCTGCTGTATTTCTATTTATTGGAGTTTTATTTTAATGTTCGGAGATGCTCTGAAGAAAAAAAAAAATCAGGATGTTTGAACAACAATGAGTGACTATCTGGGTGGCCTTTTTTTCTTTCATCTGTCTTTTATTAATTGATTGTCAAATTTATTTCTTCACAAGAGTGGATCGTACAAGCTGTTGTGCCACAATGGCTAAAAGACATTTCAACATGTAATTTTAATTAATTATGTACAGACTTCCTCGCCCAGGCTTTCGTTAGAGGAAGAAATAACTTGTAAAACTATGGAGACCCTGTAGAGGACCATGTTCGTTTAACAGCTCCTTTAATTCCACCAGCTCTGCTTGTTTTCTCACACTACTGAAGCAGTTACACTTCTGGCTCCTGCCTTTGCATTGAACAAGCTACAGTATGATTTGGGAGTTTTTGAATACAGGACTTTGTAAATATTTTAAATATTTAAACTTTGACAATGGAACTTGGACAACTTGACGGAGACTTGAACTCTGGGACATACCAGGACACAGTGTGGAAATTTAGATGGATATCCTTGATTTTTGGGTGTAAATACTTGTAACACAAGAAGGTTGGCAAACTCTCCTGAGGAGTCTGCCGATGGCACTTCATATTTTGTAACTCAAATAAAACAAACTCCAGAAAACTTGAATATTTAAGATATAATCATTTTATTTATGTTGTGTTTTATTTGACAAGAATGTTCATTTTTAATCAGCGAATCTTTGATGTGTGATTTCACTCACTTTGATACTGAATACATGAGATATTAAAAACATGGTTACTTACATTTCAGATCATACAATTAAAGTTTAAGTGAACATCAAAAGGGGTTAAAACTGAGTTCAAATGTAAAATGTTATTAAATAATGGAGTATTGACAGACCACCACAATAATGGCAAACTAACATAACTTCTCTGTGGGTGAACAATGATAATAAAACATTTTACATTTAATTTGGAAACTAAAGTGACAATGGAATTGTGCCTTAGCTGCATATCAGTCACTCACATATGAAAACCAGTGTATTCATTTTGTTTGATCCCAGTGTATTTGATGGGTCACAAGCTCATCTTATGAAACCTTGATCATATTAGGTGATTTTAACACATCAGCAAACTTTTAAGACTGTTTTAGGTAAAAACGAATGGGGAACTCCACTAATTTCACACATCGGAGTCTGATTAGAGGGGACGAGGAGTCTCACTACATATGTGGAAAAAAAATTGTATAAAGACTTGTGTGGCTCCAGAGGGAGCTGCGTGAAATTCGATAAAGTACAGTCAGGTCCATAATTATTTGGACAATGATACAGTTGTCGTCATTTTGGCTCTGTACACCACCACAATGGGTTTTAAATGAAACAATGAATACCTGCTTAAAGTGCAGACTCTCAGCTTTCATTTAAGGCTTTTTTCAAAAATGTAGTATGAACCGTGTAGGAATGACAACCATTTCTTCACACAGTCCCCCAACTTTAAGGG
>NC_065529.1:27042379-27125727 GCF_006386435.1 Epinephelus moara
ATCTGACCTGAATCCAACTGAGCATGCGTTTCTCTTGCTGAAGCCAAAACTGAGGGCAAAACACCCAAAACACAAGCAGGAAGTGCAGACGGCTGCAGTAAAGGGCTGGCAGAGCATCACCAGGGAAGAAACCCAGCATCTGATGATGCCTATGTGTCCAACACTTCAGGCAGTCACTGACTGTAAAGGATTTGCAGTAGTATTAAAACTGACTGTTTAATTGATGATTATGTTAGTTTGTCCAAATACTTATGAGCCCTTAAAGTCGGGGGACTTTGTGAAGAAATGGTTGACATTCCTACACGGTTCATACTACATTTTTGAAAAAAGCCTTAAATGAAAGCTGAGAGTCTGCACTTTAAGCAGGTATTCATTGTTTCATTTAAAACCCATTGTGGTGGTGTACAGAGCCAAAATGACGACAACTGTATCATTGTCCAAATATTTATGGACCTGACTGTACCTCAAGTGAGTCAGTGTCAGTTGGGGCTGAAGACAAGTTTAAAAATGAAAACAAATTTGGAGGTGTGGAGTTAGAAAGAAAATAACTTATCAGACTTCTGTAGCCCATTCCTTATCTCTGCTTTAGGATAAATTAGCTGCTACCTTTGTAAGGTGTAATGCATTTACTTTAGAAAAAAAATCCCCCCTTTTTTTATTAATGAGATTATCAGAATTCTGAGCAAAGTTTTCATTGAAAAAATGAATGTATGAATTAATGAGATAATCTTGATTTTTTTTTGTATTAAGATTCTCAGAAATCTGAGAAGCTGTCATGAAAAAAAATGTGTTTTTTCTCAAGTACCAGGACAATCTCGTTATATTTTGTATTTCTGAATTAACAAGATTATCTCAGAATTTTGAAAAAAAAAAGTTTTTATGAAAAAAGTTTTGCTCTTGTTTTTCTTAATTTTTCTCAATGAACGAAACAATTTCAGAAATTCAAATTTTTCAGAATTAACATTATTCTCATTAATTCAGAAAAACAAGCTGTTTTTTTCTTCTATGAAATCTTTTTGTAGAATCCAAGATAATATTCTTGTTAAGAATTATTTTTCTCATATTTTTGTCATTATGCCTCCGCAGCTACTTGCAAAACACACCTCAATTTCAAACTGAGCTTTTGGTGATCATGTTGCATAATGGGTAATGCAGGCGTTCAACATGGAAGAAGAAAGCATAGTTTAAAAAAAGGCAATGGGTGCGCTCTGAATCACATACTTTTTCTTTTAACTTTTAGTTGGTACTGCAGTTGCCTTTAAAAAGTATGTTGTATGCAGTGTGCCACAATCGAGACATATGACTGTCTCATAACATTACACCCTGAACTTTGACCCTCTTGCTTTTATATCCGTTACCTTGGAGATAAAACAAACGCCACTCACTGAGTTCTCCAGAGATGGAGATCAACCTGTAGAGCTCTGCTGTTGTTACTTTGCAATGTGTGCAGTTTAACTTTAAAGTTAAAACTGCAGAGATTGTAGCTAGAAATAGCCAGAAAAGCATGCTGGCTTGCATACTGCAAAGATGGACTGGATGTAGTAGAACATCCTGGTATTTTTGGCATACTGCATTTGGCATACTAAATCTTTCTCTGGTATACTATAAAGTGTGGTAGTATGGGGATTGTAATGCACAGATTATCTCTGGTTCTGCTGCATTCATTTTGATACTTTTTTAAAAGACGGACCATCATGAGTCCAACAGTGATACAGGAGTACTATACATGTTACTGAATATAAAAGAGAATGCTGTATGTTACATTTACCTCACTGGGGAGGTCACTATGTGCTTAAATACTAGTGCTTCAGATTTTCACAGGAGCCAAAAAGTGCCATCCGCTGCTCTTCATACTGGGAAATGTTCCTCTTCATGATGTCCATACAGGGTCCCAGCAAACGCTCGAAAGCCTGGACGTCAATTACTGAAAGAGATAGAAAGAAAATTAACATTACATCATCCTACTGCAGGCTCCTGGTTCCTGTCTAACAGATGGAGGATGTAGTTTCCAAAAAAGGAGCGAAACAGCCTAAAAACAGCAGAAATTAGTGCACAAATCATTTTTATTCATTTAATTCATTTTATCGATTAGTCCGATCTGTCTCAGTAGAAACTTCACCTCTGTAATCCACTGCAAACTGCACAGCTTTTACCTTTAGCTGCCACTTCATTGGGATTCAAGACTGAAGTGTGAGAGTAGGCAAAGCTGTGACAGTTAAGGAGACAGAGCTGAGCGCTGACAGGGTGCAGACTCAGCTCTGACGGGCCCCTGCCCAATTTAAAGGAATGCTTCACCCAAAAAATGATCATCTGTATATGCAAGTACTCACCCTGTGCTACCATTGAAGTTGTTAAGAAAACTGTGTTTCTTGGACGCCTCAATGCTGAATGACAAACCATACTATACTATGACCTCCGTTGATGAACTCACACAACGCGTGCAGTGTAATCCAAGTCTCATTCATCAAGTCATATGCTCAGCACTTCCCAAACAACTGTATTTTCACTAAAACCTTAGGATTTAAAACACCTCTGCATAAACAATCTCATGCTTGGACGAGTAGCACACCTGGCCTGGGCAACTCAATGGAATACACGTGCAGGGTTCAAAAATGAGCTTTCCCATGCACACTACTTGTACACAGAAGTGTTACAACTGTGAGCTTTTAGCTACAATGCACGTATTGAGGAAGTACTGAGCGTACAACTGGGTACATGAGACCTGGATTATACTGAGCGAGTTGTGTGAGAGTTCGTAAACGAATGTTTTGATGTACTGTAGTTTTGATGTTGTTATAGTTGGACCCCCTTTTACTTCAGTTCATCAACAATGTTCTCCATTTTTGGATTCTTCTTTTATTGTGGAGGCGTGCAAGAAAAAAGTTTCCTTCATGAATTCAAGGAAACAGGGTGAGAAATTAATACAATTGATTATTTTGTGGGTGAAGTATTCACCCTATGGTCACACACTGGGTCAGGTACTGTGCCTCCTGGGGCTGCTTGACCCCGCCGGGAGCACCTGATAAAATTGATCATGAGTTACTGTGTTTGTTCTTGACTCTGCTGCTGTCCCTACATACACACAGCAGCCCAACCAAAGTCCAGTATCCAACCATTCTTTAAAAATGAGGTGCTGAAATCTAAAATGAATGTGCTTTTACTCCTGACACACAGAACTACAGACACTAGGGTCGTACCTAAACATTTGGTTTCTCCCACAGCGTAAACTGATGCTGCACGGGGTTTGTTGGTGACCAATGCCAGCTCCCCAAAATACTGCCCTCTGGAGCAGCGAGCCACCTCCACTTCTGCGTTATCCTGCTGGCCGGCCTTCGTCTGTAACGGACACAAAGACACCAGTGAGTCCAGGCTACATTTTCATTTTAAAAAGGCAGCTGAAATAGATTCAGTCACACTCACTTTGCTTTTTATCATGATCTTCACCTCTCCTGATTCCACAATGTAGAAACAGTCGGCGTCCTCCCCCTGCAGAGGCAGAAAGCAGCAGAAACACATTTATTAAGTCTGACCTGATATTGATTAACACAAGGCAGCCAAAGATACAAATGTCCCAACACTACCTGTGTTATTATGCACTCTCCATCTTTAAACGTTCGTGCTCCCAAAACATCTACAATCTTCATCCTCTCAGACACCTTGTGAAAAGAAACAACAAACACAGCTGACAAACCTGAAGCTGACTATACACTTATTCTACGATTATCTTGTTTGTGTTTCTAATACAGACCTCAAGAGACTTCAGAAGAGGAACACACTCGATGAAGGCCTCATACATCCTCCTCTTCTTTGCATTATTTCTAACAATCAGTCTGTGGAATGTGGCTCGATCCTGAAACAGCACCAAACACATCATATACTATTATTATCTTTTTGTTTTAGCTTTAATTCTACTTTTTATTCATGATCTAATCCTCATTTTGTGGGACTCACCAGGCCCCACAGGGCGCCTTCCTGTGTTGCAACGATTGTGGCGGCTCGTGGCGTGTTGTACATGAGAGCCAACTCACCAAAACTGCCCTTATTGTCATACTTTCCAACACACACACTCACTTCGTCCTTCTGCACCAAAATATCATACACACCCCTGGAGAGGATATGGCACACAGACGGGGAGTAGAGGTCATCATCAGACTGACACAATGTCATCCAGACATAACGTTACAAAACAATTTGAAATGTGTCACTCACTTTTCTATGACATAGAAATTGTCTCCGTCATCTCCTTGGTCTATGATGTGTTCCTGAGGTTTGACCAGCACCTCGAACATGCCGTCCAAAACCTCAGAGAACTGCTCCTGGAGGACATGAGGTGAGGACAGGTTATTTTTACAGCAGTGCATTAAGACAAGACGTAATAGAGACATATACACAGGACTGGGGTTTAAAAGTAGTGCAAAGTAACTTAGTACATTTACTCAAGTACTGTACTTAGTATAATTTGAGGTACTTGCACTTGAGTATTTTTATTTTCTGCTACTTTATACTTCTACTCCATTAAATCTCAGAGGTAAATATTGTATTGTAAATATTTTTTGCACTCATTGCAATGGTGGCACGGTGGAAGGTAAAAGATCTAAAGACTTTTTCCAACATCAAAGATAGAGATGAGTATTGACAAATCTTATTTAATAAAAGGCAGTGACAACCTGAGAGGTCTTCAGCCTCAAATTGAAAGAGCTGAGAGGTGGAGCGAAGTTTGTTTTGTTGGATGCTGTTTCTCCATGTTCTTTTGGGGGGGAAACTAAGCCAAGCAGCAGAAACCATTCAGTGTTTTATAAACCATTTTTTGACACACAGAAAGCCAGTGTTGTGGTTTTAGTGAGGACTCTGGCAGCAGCAGCTGGAATAAGCTACAGCTGTCTGACCTTTTTATACATTGCACTCACATCAGGTCCTCTTTGTGTGTGCACATGTATTACCCATGCTGTTGGGACATAAAGCTGTTTACACAGTCTCATTGTGGGGACTTGCCTTTCTTTTGGGTCTCCATAATGTAAATCATTCCGTTTTAAGTTGGAGACTTTGGCTAAAGTTGGGATAAGGTTAGATTTTAGGTCACGGTTTGAACATTCCGTCAACTAAAGTGCGTCACACATCTATGACCTGGTCCCATCTCTTAAATTCTAGTGAACCTAAAGAGCGGTGGCTAGTTAGCGGTGGAGTTCCTCGCTAGGCTAGGTTTATTCCAAATCCAAAAAATAAAAAGTCTTAGAGGAAAACAGGGAACGTAACAGCGATTGGACTGATTTTTTTTGCTTTCACCACCAACGCAGCTCAGTTTAAGTACAAAATAATCATAAACAGCCCACTACAGAGGAGCCACCCTATGCTAAAACATAAAGAATGTTCATTTAGATCTATTAATAACATTGATTGGCTAATTTAGACCTAATATGCTGAGTTACCTTTTTTTGTAAAGCACAAATATGTTCTGCAGCTCCAGACATATTAAAACAAATATTCATGCCAAAAATTACTCTTTATTCTTCCAATTTTACAGGAAATACATGTAAACCAGTGTAATGTCATGAGAAGTGACTAAAACATGACTTTATGTTAGTGAAACAATCATCATCAAAATGACATCCAGTGTTGTACCTGCTCCAGTGTTTTAAACAGTAAAATATCTCTGCACGCATCCTGAAGTCTGCGACGCTGCTCATCCGTTTTGGGATGCACAACCCGAGGCTCTGTGTCATCGTCCTCATCGTCATCAGGGTTGTACGCCTCTGCACAAACTGCAGCAGGACAAACAGATGAAAACACTCTACCGTGGTCAACATAAATTATTATTCATCACACATATTGTCCCAGTTACTGACCTGAAACTCTGCGACTGTATTTACCGGTGGTGCACTCTGCAGAGACACAGAGACAGTGGTGAATATATTAGACTAGATAACACAAGAGAGCTCGTCATACTTTATTGTCATAGTTTTGCTCACATGGGTGTTTGCCTGACTGTGACCTTGTAGGTCAAAACTTTGCATCTGTACATTTTTTGTGAGCTTCCAAATTTCAGTTTCCACTTCCTTTGTGTGATTTTGACATTATGAGATTTCTAGTTTTTGAAACATCTGCAGATGGCCGATGTGGAGCAGAAAACAAACACAAAATTATGTAATAATACTCACTAACAGTGTCTTCCTCCTCCTCCTCCTCCTCCTCCTCCTCTTCTTTGTCCTTGATGGTCTTATTTGACTTTGTCTCAAAGGTCACTCCTTTCCGTGCAGGTTTGGGGCTGCGTTTCTTGGCCCGTTGGTCATTTCTTTGGCGGTCCAGAATTTGTGTAAAATGCTGCACTGCAAATTCCACCAGGTCAGGCGGCCTGCGGCGAAGCACCTCCACTGTGTATCCCTGCAGCAGCTCTTTCAAACCAGCTGGTATCTCCACATTACTCATCGTGCAGCTGCAGAGGTCACGGCTTGTATAGTTCACAATTCAACCACTGACCTAAAGATCAAATATTTTGACTTAAAATAAAAAAAATCTAAGCATCAGCCTGTCCCACAGATTTCATAAACATACATCTGTCCAGAGCGAACTGACTCCTCCTCCTCTCGTCCCATTCTCTCCAACATTCAGCAGCTTATTGATTTCTTTATTTAGCACGGCCTGTCGGAAAGTATTGACCAGGACTTTTCACATCAGATGTAATTAAAGGCTGTCCGATGGATTACAGCTCAAAACTTGATGATTTGGCAAAGTAACAACACACAGACAGAGAGGACTTAAAACTGTTTATCCTGGAAGTCAGGCTGGTGTTAAAAAGCTGCAGAGACGGACATCATCAGGTAGGTATGTTTATAAAAGTGCACGAGTATTCTATACTATGTTCAATTCAAACTACAAAGTCATCTAAAAACTTTATAGGGGTCTGCAACAACAAGGAAGTAACTCAGTGTGTTTAAAACTGAAATGTGAAAGAGTCAGGGAGAGGATACCCTGGGGTAGACTGAGACTGAATTCATGTGACTCACAACAGAAAACATGAAGCTGACCTTGAAATTCAGCTTTATGGAGAGAGATTTTGTCTGGAAAAAAAACCTCCTCTGGGTTTTCAAAAGACTCATGACGTGAAATCCTGTAGCTGCTGGACACAATAAGAAAAATCCTCATTGTATATTTTGGTTTTACCCACTGTGAAGCCATGGGGTGGCTGTGGCTCAGGAGGTAGTGCAGGTTGTCCACCAACTGGAAGATCGGCAGCTTGATCCCCGGCTCCTCCGGCCTACATGCCAAAGCATCCTCAAGCAAGACACCAAACCCCAAATTACCCCCAATGGCATGTGGTCGTACCTTGTATAGTAGCCTCGGCTACCAGTGTATGAACGTGAATGTGAATGGGTGAATGTGACTCATAGTGTAAAAAGCACAGAGTGGTCAGAGGACTAGAAGGGCGCTATACAAGTGCAGTTCATTTACTTCCTGGCTAAAGGTTCATTAAGTTTTGGAAGAAGTGCTCTGGGTAGATACAAGTCTCCTGTGGTTTCAGATCACTTGTTCTTGAGATGTTTTGTGTTTTCTATCGTTACTCTTTAATTAGGCTGGGACAAAATATTTAAAAGGTCTTGACTTTGAACCTCCCAGTGATTACATTTTTTTTTCATACATGTCGAAGGTAAGATCTGATGGAGCTGACAATATTGAGTTTTTTTTTTAAAATAAAAAGTTATGTATTTATTAAATTCACAGCCGTAGTGAGAAGCCATTTTATTTCTCAAAGTTGCAAAGGGTTAAGATACTGCTAATCATAATACTCATCTTTTAACCATAATTCTTATTTAGTTTTGATTTAGAAAGGCTACAGAGTTGACATAATAAGGTTGAGACACATCCAATACCATTATTATGTAATTAATTTTTCATAAAATAGAAAAATTACCAGCACTTGAGCATCATTCCTGCTTTTATAGAAACCAGTGAGACAGGAGTCCTTAGGATATAGCTGACCCCTTTATGGCTGATTAAATAACATTTTGGAGAAATCTGATGGAGCTGACAAAAATCTGGGACACAATATGTTCACAAAAATATATTTTAAAACAAAGATGATTCTAGAAGTACATTTCACACCACCGTTATCAGTATGTATGGTTAGGTTTTGACAGCTTTTAACACATTTTTAATGGTCTGAAGTGGTGAATTCTTGTCTGGGATGGGGCTGTTTCCTGGCACAGAACAAGTTGAAATGTTTGAAACATAAAAATACATTATAAATATTATTTATTTCATACATATAAATCCTTTAAAAACGTTTCACCCCTGAAATGAAATAGCCTTTAAGGCTTTTTTTCAGTAGGACATGATTTGTCCCAGTTCTCAAGGATGCCTGAGCTACAGCCCCAATTCCCAAAAAATTGGTATGTTGTGTTAAACACTGGTTCACAGAGACAGCAGGCTCAATGACATGGCCAAACACAAGTATGACGCTGAATATATTAAAGTGTGTGAACCTTGATAATGACTAAAGACAAATCTGGACCCTGTGGTGTAAAACATAATCATAAATAGCAATGCAATGATTTGTCTCTACAGCACTATTCGAATGAATACAGTACAGACAAGATATTTAATGTTCAAACTGATAAACTTTATTGTTTTTTGTAAATATACACTTGTTATGAGTTTGATGCTGCAACACACTCCAAAAAAGTTGGGACAGCAGCATGTTTACCGTTGTGTCACATCACCTGTCCTTTGAAGAACGTTCAGCGTTTGAGGACTGAAAGTGAAATTTCTTTCTAAAGATTCACAACCACAAATCTCGAGGATTTAAAGACTGTGTGTGAAGGAGTGGGCCAAAATCTCATCTGAACACTGAGGATTAGTTTGGTTACACAAGAAGCATCAAGGCAGCTTCTCCAAGTACATGTTCAGTTCTTTTTCCTGTGTCTTTCCACTTTATTGCACAGAATTTTTATGGATTGAAACATTATGATTTCTTTATCAGTGTTGTTTTACTGTGTTGATACCAATGTCTGGTCTAACTTTCATGTGAATAGCCTCATTTGAAGTATGTGTAATGGAAAAAAATTGACATGTTGAATACTTATTTTCCTGAGTTTATAATAGCATCATTGCATTTTGTTTTTATTTACATTTTAACAGCGTCCCAACTTTTTTGGAAATGAGGTTGTGGTTGTATTTTGAATGTTAAATGCTGCAGGCAGAAGTCATGACTAAAAATATCTTCAACTGATGGTTGAAATGGGAATTATTACATCCTTATGATGAAAGAACAATTGGCTCTACTGACTAACTTCTGTATTTTTTCACTATGCATTTTATTTCTTCTTTTATTATTTAATTTCTCCTTAAATTCTATTGACCTACTGTCTTTAATATGAATTATCACTCAGTTTATTGTCGTTCTTTGTTGCAGGTGTTTCAATAAGCACAGATCAAAGCTTCTACGTTTTATGACAATAAATCCAAATAAAAAGTGAATTTAGAGGAAAAAAAAGCATGAGAGTCTTATTTCTAAAGATGGATTCTGTTTTTTATTTCTTTACATGATGACATTCATATACTGTTTGATCAATCTCATTATAACTACACTCATAATTTCACATGAACAGAAAGTGTAGTGAGCATTGGTGGTCACTGAGTGGAGGGTGACCGTACAGGAAGCAGACAGTCTGAAAGGCGTGTATTGCTGAGAGAGACTGAACACACACACAGTACAACATAATGCACCTTGTCCCTGATATGTACACCTGCTCGCAGATAATAACGGAAGGTAAGGCACGGCATGTTCTCTTCACTCCTTTTCTAATATAAAAAAATAACACAATTTTAAAAAAACCAAAAGTAAAACAAAAAGGAGTGAGAACATTCGACTGCGTGTGTGTGTGTGTGTGTGTGTTTACTGGTCTGCTCTGAACCCTCTGCAGATCTGAATGATTCGTGTGCTCTACAGTACCACAAGATTTCAAAGATAATCAAGCACATTACTGGAAAACTGATAAAATCTCTTTGTGATTCAGTGTGTGTGTGTGTGTTTGTGTGTGTGTGCTGCTTATAACGGTGTTGTTTTAAGCAGCTCTGTTCCTGGGATTCACATACAAGGCGACGTTGAGTCTTCATCACAGGTTTGGTGCTGCCCAGTTTAGGAACTTCATTGCGAGCTCAAATCCTAAGAAACAAGCCTGGAGAGGAAACAAACAGATAAAATCTTTAAATGACTGAGTTTAAACACAACATTTTCTATGACAAAATGTACAAAATCTTTTTTTTTTATTGCTGCAGAGCTCAATAAAGAATAACTGTGCCCTTACAGCATTACAAAACCTACATATTTGTCTTTGTCACTGGAACATCCCATGGTTAGGTTCAGGGATCTTGACTGCATGATATTCCTGTCACCTCTCTACTGTCAGCTAGAGCTGCAACCAACCAACTTACTAATAATTTCCATCATAGATTCATCTTCCAATTATTTTTCTTGCTCTTATAAATGTCAGACGAGTAAAAAAATGGCCATCACACTTTCCTCTACTCCGAGCTCCCTCCGGATGTCCGAGCTCCTCACCGTATCTCTAAGGCTGAGCATAGCCACCCCACGGGGGAAATTCAGAGTTACATGTTTACTGGTTTTAAAACTGGAAACATTGATTCTTTTTACATTACCATTCTCGTGGGGGAGAAAAAACAGATTTTGGTGTTTTGAGGTGTGAAAATATACTATGTGTTGGCCATCTTTAGTGCTATATTGTAGGCAACTGGACTTGCTTGAGTTTCTTGAAGACGGTTCACCTCTCGTCCAAGAGGCTTTTTCAGTGCTAAGGGACTGGTGTGGAGTCACAGGCTTTAAAGTCTGTGTGGGTGTGAAACCTTACAGAGTCCTTGAGGTCACATGTTAGCTCTGAGTTTCCGAGTTGTTAAGGTCCCACGTGAGTCTTTGACCCACCCAGCCTTCATGTGTGTCGATTGGTTATGTGGGTCCAGGTGGGAATGGGTGTCAAACCATCTGGGGAGGAATCTCAGGACTGTATTGTAAGTAGGTGACAGGTGGTATCTTAGGCCACCACCTCTGTTTAGCCATGGTCTTTCAACTTTGACCGAAATGGCTTCTTTTAAACCATCTGTCGTCGCTGGCCAAGATGTAAATAGTGTTGTCCTCGAAGGAGTGTTCCTTCGTCTCCTTTAGATGTAAATGGACAGCTGAGTCTTGACCTGAGGAGCTGGCTCTCCTGTGCTGTGCAACACGCTTATGGAGTGGTTGTTTGGTTTCCCCAATGTACAAATCTGTGCATTCCTAGCTGCATAATCTGTGCAATACAATTTATAGTCTATAGCTTTGTTTTTAGTCTCAAGACAAAACTCCCTTCAGAACGCTGTGTATTTCTGTTATATTGTATTATTTGTATCTGCCAGTTATCAGTTATTAGTTATTTTCATATATCCACAATAACAGGTACACTGATCACAGTGTTGACTGTCAGAAAAAATCCACATCGCGAAGATATTCTCACTTTCTCACACATTTTCTTCTATCATGTATTATGTTTATGACTATGCTGTATTTCGTGTAAGCACCTCGGGCTGAAGGAAACATGTTCAGTGTTTCTCAAACTGAAGAATAAGTTAAGTGCACTCACCGCGTTTGCAGGGAAAGCTCTAAGCATGACAGCACTGAAGCCTTTATACAGAGAGCCCACGCCTTCCTGTCTGATCAGCTCCCGCAGAACGTCCCGGAAACCGTTGGGATATTTTCCTTCAGGAGCTGCAGGAGACATGACAGACACATGATTTTAAGACAAAGTGGACTGTAAAAGAAAACATTATCTTCAGCAGTATGGACAAAAGTGAAGACATTTTTTCTAGAGGTAGTAAGTCAAAGGGCAACCAGACTTGACATGCAGAAGGCTTCTTTGGTCCTAACTGGTGCAGACTACTGGGAATTTTTACCTCTCCATTCAACCCAGTTTCAATTGACAAAGTACTTCTAGATATCATAGTACCTGGATGATGGAGAATCTTCACAGGCTCTAAACACTGAACTTTTCACAGGTATTTTCAGTATTCTGTGTTTAGGTACGACCCCTTTACTGCCACATGGAACTGAATTTAGGACACATTTTAACAAACAAAAGACAGAAACACAGCTGGCAAAAATAAAATAAAATAAAATAAAATCAGCCAGTGTTTGACTGAAATTCTTCACTTAACAATTTCAGACATCCGTGGAATCTGAGAACAAACCTGTTTGGAAACGAGACTTGAGTACGTCAGCTGGGATTGCGACGGCCCAGTTAAAGATGCCAGCCATCCCCCCGGCAAACAGCACACTGGGGACGCTGAGCTCATTGTGGCTGCAGGCAAAAGACAACAGGTCCCACCAGTCAGCGGTGTTTGTCACAATTTAACTGAAAGTTGTAAATACCTTGAGGGCAGAACTAATATTCACCTTTTTCCTGCAGGTGTGAGGAGGTTCTTCAACCACTCGTAGGACGTGAAGTACATTCCACTGGCTGGGACATCTGAGTCACACAAAAAAAAAAGAGTCACTTCAACTGCATCATAACCTCCATCACATAAGAAATATAGTTAAAGTGAATGTTTCTATGTAAGCAGTACTTTATGTCTTCTGATTGAATATATGGTGGTTTATTATGAGTTTAAAAGTTACAGAGTTAATCCAATCAGATGGCCACCATACACATACTGTGTTGTTCTTAACACATGCAGACACACTAACTAAGAGACTGTAATAACAACCCAACAGAAGGGTAGACAAAATAATGAAAATACTTTAAGAAAATTATCTCAGAAGTAACTTAATCCCAGTTACAATCACTGTTACAATCACTGCTACAAAAGAGGGTCGGATTAGTTTGCATGTCAGTCAGCTGAATACTTAAAGGTGAGGCTTACAAATCATGACAACGTGACAAACTGCCTCAAGAAAAAGGAACAGGGGCTACAAGTTAAAGCTGGACGAGGATGACAATGTCATATGGTACATAAATTAAGTATTAACAATGTCAGACTCATGATGGACAGCTACAAAAATGGGACAAATCTGATGTAGCTGAGATATCATCTTTATTATCCCATGTCCTGTTAAAGAGTTAGTCGTGGGTTATTATTAGTTGTGTTGTAAAGTTATAACCAAGCCATTTGTAAGAAGGGTACAAAGTTAGTAGGGGTCCCATCTCGATACACTCTACCCAGTTTGCCCTGACCGTGGCGCTCTATGCGGTGAGCATTATTAAATATTTTGCTGCCTATTTATAAGAATTACAGCAACTGTTTCAGCTATGCACTGGTATTGCGGTATATGAAAAATTCATATTGTACAGGAAAACTGGTGCACCAGTGTATCACCCAGCACTACCATGCTCTCTTCCGTCTTGTCAAAACCTGGCTCCAACATTACCCACATAGCAACTCAACTGCTGACACTGCTGTTGGAGATTAAGGTGTGTCAGCAACTTATTTCACATATGCAGTAGTACTACCCAACACCTGTTAACACACTCTGATGTGTAATATCAGTGGAGTTCACCTTTAGTGGTACCAGGTAGAAATTTTGACCTCTAGTAGCACTGTGGAGCGATGTTTTTATGAGCGGGTCTCCATTTTCGTGCACACACGGGGTCACATGTGACACGATACACATTTATGCCGGTGGTTTCATACTAGTGTGGGTAAAGGCACATAATAGAACAGGTAGAATTATGTGGTAAGTTCAGAAAATTACATAATCATACTGTAATGCGGCCTTTAAAATCCAGAAAACACAACACTTACTATACTCTTATTATTATATAATCTACTGTCACATCCAGCCGAGTTGCAGTCAAAGAAAATGTTAGCACTGAACGCTTCTGTAAACCACAACTATGTTACATTTCATGTTTCATATGTATCATACCAACGTTTCTAAAGTCACGTAGTATATGAGATGACTCAGGAGGATGGCGTGACACCTGGGCGAGATGCCTGCCAGGCTGCAGATCGCTGCAGAACACTGTTCCAGACCCACAATCAACAAAACTGGGTGTTGTTAGCGAGTCCTTGCTGTGTTTCCAGCTGCTTTTTACATACTAAACCTAGTTTTTTTTAGTGATCCGTTGCTGACTTTTCACCGGCAACAGTGCCATGCAGCGTGGTTGTTTTTTCCTGACACATAGCTGCTTTCCCAGCGGGGATTGTGCCACCAAAACCAGGTATTTTAAGCCAAAACATGATCTCTTCCTTGGATGTATCCGCTACATGGTAACATCCAAATGCAACATATCTGTGGGTTGCTCATATCACGCTATCGATATAATCTCGACAGACTGCCCAGCCGTACCTCTCATGAGAGTCAGAACGGTGCCTTTGTAGATTCCTCTGATCCCAGTCTCTTTGTACAGCTGTTTGACACAGTCCATGGGTCCGGCGTACTTCACTGTTCCTGAAGATGCCTGAATCTGCACCCACAGAAACACACACACTTTGACATTAGTTTACACTTACTGTCATTTCATTCTGGCATATGGAATCTACTGTTATTCAGTAGCACAGCACACAGTGATTAGATTATATGTATCTGTACAAACACATGACATCTGACCTGTAGGAGGCATTTGATGCGCTCTCCAGGAGTCATGATGACCGTGGTGAACACACCAGACAACATGCCCGCAGCAAACAGCTGTGGATACCTGCAGGAGACAGAGTACTGACATATTATCACCCGTAGGGCGTTTATAAGTTAGCAGTGCGACCACGTGCGACAGAGCAGTCACTTACGTAAGGACATCTTCAGGGTGCTTCTGTTGTAGTTTCTTTCCCAGTCCAAATCCAAAGAAACAGACAGCAAACATGGGCGTGACTCCGATGATCGGGGCCGCCATGCCTTTATAGAGCCCTCTCAGACCCTGTGAGGGAGGAAGATAACAAGAAAACATCAGCATGAGGGAGGAAATAACAAGATTTTATTTAATATATCTCTAATATTAAGGCAGCATGCATCCTTACCTCTTTGGCTAAAGTCTTTTTACAACAATCAATGGTTCCAGCATACAGCGGGCTCTCTCCAGGTTTGGGCACGGGCTGAGTTTGTAAACGCACCTGAGGAGGAAAGAGGATGCTTGAGTTTGTATTGACCTCACATACACACACACATGGAAACAAGTATTACAGTGGCAGCAGTCTGCACAAGGGATGTTGCTAACAACTAATTTTAAACAGAAGTTTAAATTAAGACGAGTCGACTAGTCTTAAAGTAGGAAAGCAGTTAATCTAATCTAATCTAATCTAATCTATAAGGTTAAACACTGTCCAAAATATACTGCATATATTATAAGAGTCATTTGAAATCGTTAATCACATTGTTTAGGAAGCAAATCATATTTTAATGCAGCTTAAATGTTTTGCAACAGAAAATTGCACATCATCCTACAAAGCATGTCAACAGCTCACTAAATGTAAGTTATAATATAACATTTATTCTTATTTAGGACAACAAATCTTTAGGAAATACACTGGATAATTAAGACATGACAGTGAGGGCGGCAACGTTTAATCAACCAGTCGACTGATTGCGCAGGTCGATAAAGAAATTGGACACCACGTTTAAACACTGACAACAAGTCAGACTGTGAATAAGCCAGATGTTTAGAGAGTAAATGCTGGACTTCATTTGCCTAGTGGCCAGAAACACGACTCCAAATAAATACCGGTGTTGCCCTTAGTCTACTTGATGTGTAAATAGTCAACTGTCTGCCAATGTTTATGTCTTAACGACTTTTTAAGTTGGAACATGGTGTTATGTTTACAGTTTGTTACTCTGCTCCTCGGGGGTTAAAGAACTGTGATCGTAGTGTCACCTGGAAGTTTGTGGTTAAAAAATAAACATGACAAAACTTCTTCGAAAGCACCTCAAACACATCTTTGGCATTTCTGAACAGCAGTTTCGTCCGACATATACACAGATACCGAAATATTAAGGCTATTATCTGACATAAGCTAATACTGGGAAATTGTCTGATTGATCTAGTGTTGCTCTATTAAAGGTATGGTTCAGATTTTTTGAAGTGGGGTCAGCATGCATCCACAGTTTGGAGACGCAGGCTGGAGTCTGACATGGAAGCTAGACAATCTACTGCTGTGAATGGGGTCAGCAAAAAAACATATATTAGGCACCTTAAAGACGTCCCACCTAAAAAAGCAATATCAGTTTAAGTGTGCGCTATATTGAGAGTATTTTCACCGCATTACTTTACCATCAGACATTGATTTCCAATGGGAAAGTGAAGCTGTTTTATTGCTCTCTTCAAAACCAAACCCCCTTGAGAATAACAGTGATTTAAGATTGCCGGACACAGGAGCTGCTGTTCATCTGCTGCCTCCATCAATTAGTTTGTCTGTGTAATTTTGTGACTTCGGCATTTAAACGGGTTGGTTCATATTCACAAAAGTCACACAATAACACAAACTAACTAACTGATCTGAGCAGTAGTAGACCAGCAGGTCCTGTGTTCAGCAAACTAAAATTACTGTTTTTGTCAATGGAGTCTGGTGAGCATTGATGAGGAACTTAAGATGTTAATATCTTCCGGTCGAAACTGGCTGACTAAAAAGTAAAGCTGTGAAAATAGTTTCAGTGTAGCGTACACTTAAACTGGTATAGATTATTGTGGGTGGCACTTCTTTAAGGTGGCTAAAATATGTTTTTGTGGTGACCCCATTCACAGCAGTACATTACTTAGATTCCATGTGGGACTCCAGCCTGCTTCTCCAAACAACTGACATTTGCTGTATGTAATACACTCACTAGTAGTGCCCAATAAAACCCCACTTTAAAAAAAGTCCGAACTATCCCTTTAAGGAGTATTTACCCAATAACAGTAGGTCTAATGCAAAGACAATTCATGGCGACACTCCTGCTTACAGGTGAGACTATCTGTGCAGGAGACCACAACACCAGCAGTGAGCTGAGTCATATACGATACGAGAGACTGAATGTGGGTCAAAGGGCAGCAGCATTAATATGTACAGGAGTGTGTTACATCCACACAGCTGACTCTCTCTCTCTCTCTCTCTCTCACACATATGTTAGTCTATGCTGGCTCTGCTGTCTGCAGTGTCCCCGGATGCACTCTCCTTGTTTGTGTCCTAATATAATGACGTGTATAAATGCAGTTATCACCTTAATGGTGTCGAGAGGATGTCCGGCGAAGACGAGGCAAATGCCTCCAAATCCTCCGGCGAAGAAGTTCTTCATCGGACTGATCGGCTGTTGTTTGGACATTTTTACTTTCCGCTCTGCAGGAAGAAAGAAACACACCGGACTGAAAGACACCGCCACCGGAAACAAACTCTAAAACACACCGAGAGACGAACATGAAATAAGAGACATGTGAAACCATGTTACCTGTTGGACTGCGTCTCAGTGACTGAGGTGTGTGTTTGTCAGCTGCTGTCACCCCTGACTGTTAGACCTTTCACCCACTTACCCACCCGGACCGGTTTGACTGCGACACACCTGTACTCTGGTACGTCCCTGTTTGGCCTCCGGGTGGAAACTGCCAACTTTTGTTTGAAACTTGATTAAAAGTCCAGTGTAACGGCAACCTGCTGGTCAAAAGCACCTCTTTATTGTGTTTTATAGAGATTTTGAAAATGTAATAAATACTATTAAATCGTGTACCAATAAAAAAAAAAGGCCATAAAAACGGTACTGGCATGTTTTAACTGTAAAGAAATGTGAGCTAAGCTGTTGTGAAATAGGTGCTCTCCTGGAATAATCTTTGGACTTTGGACTTGATTAAAAAAAAAGAAACACTACTTTTCCATCTGAGTTGTGTGCTGATTGTTTATGGGTGATGATGGGCTGTTTATTCTTAGTCTGGACTGTTACAGATGCACCGCCTTCAGTTTCTTTTTCCTTTTCATTATTCATTCATCCTAAACCCCCTGGATTTTTCTGTTTGTTTGTTACTTGTTTCTTTTTAATTTAATTTAATTTAATTTAATCATATTTTTGCACTATGGTTATTGTCAAAATGAGTGATATTTTTTCTGCCAATTTTTTTTTTTTGTTTGTTTATTGGGCCAAAGATGTAATCGCATTTATCATCTTTTCGTGTCAGCCCTTATTTCATTTTACAGAAAAGAGTTTTGAATGTGTAAACAGGACAAAACATAGGTGTATTTAATGCTCATAAAATAAATAAACAAAACAAAAACAAAGTCTAGATACAGGATTTCCTTAACCATTCATTACCCTTGTCTCACTCATAAACTCATATTCAGAATAAGATATTGTAGAAGACTGGGTTACAATTCAGGAACTGTACTGATATGTGCAATTTGTTAAATAAAATTTTGTTAAAAAGAAAGGGCAACCTGTGGCTCCAGAGCTGCATGTGTCTCTTTGGCCCCTCTCCAGTGGCTCCCTGTGGCTCTGACAGAAAATTATATGGAAACAAATAACCATTATTTTGTTTTAACATTTTAATTTTCATTTATTGTTGTGGATCTAAAGTGACTCTTACATTCTTAAACTTTAAAAATGCTTAGCCTATATACCGATTTTTAAGAATGTTTTACCATTTCAGCAACTTCAGCATTGTTCAGGGGCCATCACAATAAGAGTATGCATGCATAATAATAATAATATAATTATCGGCCACCGTACTTCTCCTTCACAGCTGGCACAGAGAAGTTTTAGTTGTTTGTGGGTCGCAAACTCACCACTAGATGTCGCTATATCCCACACACTGGACCTTAAAGTCAACTAAAACAAATGTGAAAAAACAACCCTATCAATAATACACGTAAACAAAACGATCTTGTTTATTATATCATCTGTTCAGTTATGTGCTGATGTAAAATTCAAATGAATAATAATAGCCTAGTTAAATTCTTTGTTTATGTTAAAAAAAATCCATATAAAAGTTATAATATCACATAAAGATAAGTCATTTTTTAAATCAATTGAACACCTATCAATGCATGTTTAGAGGAAGAGGATGAAGAGGAAAGATAGCGTAAGATTGTTATATAATATAAAACGTCTTGTATGTCTTTAAATTTCACCTGCATTCAGTGTTCAGTTTAATGTGTCTTAAATCTTTTTTTTTCTTTCTTTCTGTGATTAATAAATTTCAATATTACAATATGAGTTTCAGGGGCGTCAATAGAGACAGTGTAGGCAGTGTGGTTGCACCGAGGCCCGTGTGGTGGGGGGGCCATAGAGAGAGTGAAACCTCCAACAATGTGTTGGGTAGAGAATGGGTCCTTATGAATGATTCCCACCTTGAAAATATGCCTGTGTTCAAAGAGGAACTCTCATTAAATTAAAAACAGTGCCATTTGTGATATATGCCCTCAAAAAAGGCAAACCCATCTCTGTCATGTTTTTTTTTTTTTTGTAAAATAGTCAGTCGCATCTATAACAAAATCACATGCTTATTCTATAACTATGAATCAACAATTACAATTATTAAATTACTAATTTCCTATTTGCTTTAGTATTTTTTGTCTTATACAACTGCAATGATGATCGCTGGGTAATATATATGTTGATGTTATCCAATGTCAGGTCTCTGATCATATGACGGGACGATATGTGCACAATACCGTGCACAGGGGCCCATCATAACTACCTTACACCACTGATGAGTTTACCATATGCTCCTGAGACCCGAACTTTTGTTTTGTATGCATTTTTAATTTCTCCTAGCTATTTGGGATCTGTAGGACCCGATAAGTATAATAAACAAAACACTGTCAACGATAATAAAGTCCTCAAACGAGATGATAATAAAGCCCCAATGTCCTCAAACGAGTACTTCCTAATTAACAGCATCTTATCTTGTTACTGTTGCTAAAATTAGTCAAATTTGTTGCCATGTCAAACTACAAACATTAGTAATCATACATTAACACGTTTCAACCATAAAATGTGATCAGGTTTTGAACCTTGTCTTCTTTTGTGTCAGGATCAGCTGCAGACTGACTTGGCAGAGATGGCTGCCATCTTGTTTTTACATAGATTAGTGTATTTTGCTTTTACTACCACTAGATGGCACAAAAAGTGTCCACAAACGAGGACAACAGGTCTTAGGTAGAATGAAGTGTAAGGTCAATAACCAAAAATGTGATGTCCTCATATGAGGACACAGGGTGTCAGGAGGATTTCCTTTTTATCATTGATACAATAAATGAATATATAGCTTACAGTGCTGGATATAAACCAAAGGTTTACAAGAAAAGCAACACACAAACATACCCATAGGAAAGGGGTTTTGAAGGAACACTGAAAATTAGTTAAATATGTGTTTTCTATGGGCAGCTTCAGACTTGCTGGACACACTCAGCTACGTCTCTCTGCTGCCAACAGTAACACAAAAAACCGTGACTGTAACAGTAACAGTCACCAAAATGTACTGTTATATATTCAACAACCACTCTGACCATTTCCACTGTTAAAATATAGCTTTATTAGTTTTATTATAACATGGTCGCAGCACTTTTGCAGACAATGTTAATCCTGGAAAGAAGAGACGCTCACCTCTCTCACACACACGCTGTAAACAGACACACAGAGAATCAATGAACGAACACTCGGACATCAACTAAAAACTGATACCACTTCTGGATTCTACCATCTCCAGACGGGGAGGCCATGCCAGGGACAAAAACAGATATGTTAAAGTGTAAGATGGGAGAACATTGATCACGACATCACAGGGGTGGAAACAAGGAAAAGTACATGTTGCTGTTAAAGTATTAAAACCACGAGGAGATAAAAGAAATGCCCTGTATTCCCTCTCCATTGACTTTCAGTAGGAGCATCAAATAATAAGTGGAAATCAACAACACTGACTAATGTATTATCTTAAGTAATAACTGCAGAACATTTCCCCTCCAGAAAGCCAAGACTCAGTATGTTACAGCGATACTACAGGTTGCTGTAGAAAGCGTTATTGCAGCACAGTTAGTTTGAATGTGAACGCAGAGAACAGACATTAATCTGTAAACAGTTGATGCTTGCGGAGCTTTGCATATGTAAGTACAGAGCAAACATCTCGATGTGTTTGAAAAGCAGTAAAGAGAGAAGAGTACCAGACTGAGAACACAGGAGAGACTCAATATGTAGCAGCAGGTTGCTCAGCTAAAGGCTTGGTAATGACAACACACCAGTCAGAGTGTGCTTTTTTTCCTCCTCACTAAAACAGTAAACTCGTTCAGCTCGCTCTACTCGACTTCGGCTCTAAACATACTGAATGAGGGGGTGAATGAAACAGGAAGTCAGCTTTTTTTAAGAGTATTATACTCTATTAAGGACATAATGCTTGCAGTAACACACAGTAGTTTGGTCCCACTACAAGGGAAGCACATAAAGTATTCTCACAACAGTTCAAATAATGGCACCTTTATCTGTAACACGACTTCAGATCTGTCACTCACGACCTTTTATTTGCTCTAAAGAAAATTTGGTTAAAGATGTTTTGGTTAGAATAAGCTTTAGTTGGGATTGCTATTACTTTAAATTCATAATACTGTGAGCACATACAGCTACATCGTGTATGTTTTTAAGGTTATTATTGCTGGGAATTCACTGTGAGACAGCTCCAAGGTTTGGTCTATATTTTGGCTACTTTTAATCTCCAAGTTTGACGAAACCTAAAAGTGTTTTTGTGCATTTGTCGTATTTTCCCTCCTTGAAGAACAAAAGAAAAAAAATCAATTGAGAAGGGAAAAGCTGTGAAAAACAAGGTAAATCTCTGAAATCAACATCACATGCATGCTGCAGCTCTGGACTACAAGTCCAAGAAAACATTGGCAAACTTTGATTAGCTTCTCTCAGCACAGGCTGGCACAGAATACAGGACGTCCCATCAAACGCCAGGTCTTCCTCTTTCAAGCTTTATTGTACCTCCCTGCAGCAGATGGGAGCAGACTACAGTGTGTGAGCGTGATACTGATATGGTTAGTCCTGGTTCTCACAGATCTGTGGGAACTCCTTGTAGATCTGCTGTACGATTAGCTTATCCATTTGTTTCGCTGTGGCGCTCCCTTCATCCTCTCCTGGATCTTCCTCCTCCCTGAGAATCCTCTGCAGCACCCCCTGCAGGTCAGACAGGCGGTGCTGGTGCTCGAGGTAGTCCGTCGAGCGAATAATGGAGTGCATGAGGGAGAGGTACTCCATCCTCAGCTTCACAGGGAGGGCAAGAGAGGAGAGAACAATCAGACATGGTGACAAGTTGTTGATTTAGCAGGTATCAGTAAAGAAACAATTGGACATTTTAGGATAAATGCTTATTCGCCCTCTTGCCAAAGTTTGATAAAAAGATCTGTACCTCTCTTACATCGTTCCATTACATATGAATTATATATCAATTCATTCTTGAGTCTGATTAGATGTTAACGAAACTCTGTCAAGGTGTTCTTGAAGTATCGCATTCATGAGAATGGGACAGACGGACATACAAACCACAAGCATAATGCCTCCAGCCATGGCTATCACCTACGTGGAGGCATAAAAAAGCTGAGACAAAATGTGAAACTATTCCTTTAAATCCAGAGAACAATCAGTAGCTGTGCAGCGTCTCCAGGTCTCACCTTGTCTCCAGGTGAAAGGTCAGATATCTGTCTAACGGCAATGTCGATCATCACCATCATGTCAGTGCGGTAGAAGATGTCGGCGGTCTCTCGGTTGGCGAAAACATCCTGCAGAAACTTGAGCACTGAGTGCGGTGCAGGTGGGGTGTGTTTGAACATACACACAGGGTCGTCTGGAGAGGAGCGGGTAAAGAGTGATGATGTCAGTAGACAGAAAACAGATTTATATGCAAAATGCGAAACATGACAAATGGTGTTTTACCGCCTCTGTTGAGAAGCAGCAGCACTTTCTCTGACAGGATCTTGACATTTTTCTTCTTCAGCTCCTGCATGATCACATTGCTGCTGGGTGCTGGGTGACACAGACAAGACACAAAAAAAGTACTTATAGTGAAACAATAGAGGCAGTGTAGCATTACAGGAAACGCACAGGCGTTACTATTAACATCAATGATGGCTCTGCTGCATTTAAGTCTTCTTGTAACTCATGTCAGCGAGCCAGCGTGCACAACACTGCAACCCTGAAACTGGTCTACAGAAATGGAACCATCTGTTTATTCCTACTATTTATACTTCTGCTGTGCGTTTCCTGCTTTGAGAAGTCAAAATAAATGCCGTGTAAAGGGTCGATGGCGGCTGTTCTCACTTGTGTGGTGCAGGTTGAAGGCCAGCAGGAGGTTGAGGAAGATGTCAGGCAGCTGTTCTGTGGGATCAGAGGGAAGCCCGTCCTCCACCACACCCAGCAGAAACTGGACAAAGTCAGCATTTAAGTGTTCTGAAAGCAAGAAGGGTCATGTTTTAAATAAAGAACACATTATCCCTTAATTACAGATGTTTAACGTTGTATCAAAGATGCTTCATAAGAAAAGATGACGCATTTACAAGCTGCACCACTGGTAAATAGTATACACTTCCTGTCTCCTAAGTGGTCATGTCCGTCTCTCCCCTGCCTCCCCCCACCTTGTTCTGAAGTGTTGTGAACATTGTGTGGATGGATGAAAACATTCAAAACAATACAACACGAGACACAGTCCAAATTTAACATTGTTCCCTATTTGGCTGCTTGTTTTTATCTGCTAGCTGAATGTCTGATATCAGCTGAGTACAAGGTCAGGTTAGCTGTTGCCAGATTTCGCAGGAATGTGTTGCTGAGACAAAGACACGTCTCAAACGAAGTTATCTGATAAGTCTGTCTGAAAAATACCATTTTAGTTTCAGAATGTTTAGAAGAATCGTGGCTTATGAAAAATGGGTACAACATTTACTTCAGTGACTATGAGGCGAAAGAATCAGTCATAATCTGTGTTACGATCACTTCTCTCACTGAGGTGAAAAGACCACTGCTAGTCTCCAAAAAGGGGCGGGGCAGTGGCAAAATCAACATGCCATAGATACAGGAAATGATTCTAAAGTGCGCCATCATCTTTATGTATCATCTGTGGTTACATGCGGAGGTGAAAATATAACACAGCAGCTTTACACATACATACCGTAGTGATGATATGGCACCTGTTCGCCCATTGAGAAGATCATAGTAAGAACCAAAGCTGTGTAACACATCTTCTGGTGCTCTGAGGAAAGAAAAGCAGACAAAGAAAATGTCATTGTGATCATATTAAAGGTCCAGTGTGTAGAGTTTAGCAGGGGAATATTGGCGGAAATGGAATACAATACAAGTAAGTATTTTTTCTTTAGTGTATAATCACCTGAAAATAAGAGTTGTCGTGTTTTCTTTAGTTTAGACTGAGTTATTTATATCTAGGGAGCGGGTCCTCGTCTACAGAGATCGCCATGTTGCACCACCATGTTTCTACAATGGTGCAAATGGACAAACCAAACACTGGCTCTAGATGGGGCCATTCACATTTTTGCATCAGCCAATGTAGTTTTCAGCCGATCTGCAACGACCAGTGTTGGAAGAATACTAATTTGCAATGTGAAACTGTGTTTTTACTGGGGTAAAACATCAGGGCCGTTTTATTTAGGAGAGGAAGAGACCTCTGCAGATAATTCGGCCCCTGGTTAAAAACCTCCTAAACACCAAACCTTGAAGGAATTCTAACTGGGAGAAGTTTCAGCTGGTTGCAATGTGCAATCCTCACCACTAGATGCCACTAAATCCCCCTAAGTCTTACATAATGTTCCTTTAAGCTTAGGAAACGCTAAAGATGAGCAAGAGATAGTAAATATAGTCACCTTGCGTGTCAGTCTGTAGGTCCCTGGCCAGCTCCATGGGGAGGATGGAGTTGAGGAGGGTTGAGATGAGAGAAGCATCCAGGCTGCACATGGCCCCGAACACTTTGAGCAGCAGCAGTCTCAGAGACACACGATGCTCCTGCACAGTCACATGATGGCAAAGATGAGGTGCCACTGAATAAATGTAAACTGAACGTGCTCACCAACACTGTGATTACACAACCCACTATCTTTACAGAACTAATCCTGATTAAAAAAAAGGCATGTGGTTTTTCTGGAATACAGATTAGTTTCAAGTTCAGTGTGTCCAAAATAAAAGGCTGTTATTATAACGTCTTACCATCTGATAGTATGAAACCTGAGACAGCACGTTCTCATAGTCGTTGGCCTTGCACATCCTCTTGCACACCTCTGGATCTGCATCAGTCTGAAAATAAAACACAGCTTTTAGTTGTAACAGACGATGATATGATAACATCATAACTCTGTAACTTCCTAATCTGTTGGACAGTTGTGTTCCCTGGAGACACCAGAGGATTATGGAGCCTGTGAGCAACTCATCTGGACATCCCATCCCTGGGGTTCAGGACAAACTGCCAACAAAGAATATTTGGCAGCCTGGAGAGTTTACAGATTCAGTCTTTAACCTCACTGTTGGATTTGTAAAGTCGTCTGAGCCGGTCTGATCCCATCAAACATGTCTGGTATTTACAGCACGACAGCTGGACGCGTCCTGCGGCCACATCACAGACTCATCCCAGGAGAAAACTTTTCATTTCACAACTATGAGGATCAAGCAGTGACATCAACTCAGAAACTCTTGCCTGACTTTAAATATGTGTTGATTTTTCCAGCTCTAACTGGAAACTGTCACACCTACACTTAAACACATTACTGTGCATTTTAATGTTGTATCATTTTGATTTCTTAATGTTATTCCTGTTTTGTTAAGTTTATTTGGTTTTTCATGTGTTTGTCACTGTCCTGTTTGTTCGATATTTAAAGGGCAAGTTCAGTATTTTTCAACCTGGACCCTATTTTCCTGTGTTTTTGCGTCTAAGTGATGAAAGCAAAAAACTGTTTTTTAAAACTGGACCAGTATTGAGGGAGACAACAGGCTTCAATGTCACCACCCGGGGCATGTTTGCACTGTGAATTTACATCTACTAAAAGTGTTTGTTTTTGCCACTGACAGTGTCAAAAAACATTTTGGAAAGGATCCCTACTGAGTTAGACCTTTTTGTTTAATAGTAAGGACCTTTTTGTTTCACAAGGAACAGCCCCTAAATTGCAAACATGAAACCCACCAGACTCCATTCAAATAAACAGTAATTTTATCATCATAAAATACACTTCATTTATAGTCTACAGAAACAAAACAAAACACACAAAAACCTCCTTGGTTTGTCTTTCCACTGTTCCAACAATCACCAACTCTGGTTTGGATGAAATAAACCCCCAATTCTCCCAGTTAGATCGGAAATTATGCTGCTTCTATACACGCTAAAGTCACTGTTTATTTGAATGGAGTCTGGTGGGTTTCACGGGATTGGGCGATGTCAATTTTGGGGCTGTTCCTGGTTAAAGTAAAAGGATCTTACTCTTTGACAAAAAGGTCTATCTGTGTAGGGAAGCTGTCATGCACTTAGAATAGTAATCTGAGCTTGTCAGTGGCAAAAACAAGCACTTTTAGCAGACGTACATTGATGGTGCTCAATTGCTGATTAATATTACATTGCAGCCTATTTCGTGGCTGATGGTTGCAGCCCTCTCGCTCAATGTTGGGGTAATTTTAATAAGTTGTTCTTCTCATGAGTCACTTAGACACAAAAACATGGGAAAATAAGGTCCAGGGTGAAAAATACTGAACTCACCCTTTAATGCTTTTACTGTGAAGCATTTTGCAAAAAAAGGGCTACATTATGACTGACAGACACAACTATATGTGAAATCCATTTTTACATGTGTGACACAGTCAGTCAGGACTTCAGTCACATCCTCTTACACTGCAGAAAACAGGCGCTCTGCAGACTGTTACAGACATGAGCGTTTACAGGAGGTCACCAGCTCCCTGTATCGTACCAGAATCTTCAGCAACTCCTCAAGGTAGCAGGCGATGAGAGCGTGGTCTTCATGAAGCGCCCAGCTCCGCTGCTGAGAATCGTCCCGATGGCGAGTGAGGTCGCTGAAGATCACCTCCAGCCTCTGTTCATCGTGACACACCTGGCCCTGCGGCAGCGCTGCACTCAGATCCTGCAGACACAGAAAACAGCATGACACACCTGTTTCTGCGACTTGAAATACCAGTACAGAGGAACATTTTTATTCTCTGACATAGAAATGTAACTGCTCAGCTTAAGTCTGGCGATAATTTCCTTTGGGTTCAACACTATGAATGACTTCTTTCACATTAGAAATAGTAATTTCATCCACTGATAATATAAAATATTGAGTAGTCCTGCTTCAAAGGGTGATACTGGGGTCATATTGGATGCTTCTTTGCTTTACATTAGGTGTCTGCATGCAGGCAGCACAGTTGAAAATATAAAAACCTCAGAAGAGGCTATTCTTTCAATCGTTTTAAAGTATTAAAAAAAACATACACAGGCTTAAAAATCATCTGATCCTCATTTGGTTTTGTTTAAAACTCTTTGTGGTCTATTAAAGGTCTCTTCAGTGTGCTTTTAGAAAGAGAACACTCAGCAAGGGCTTAACAAAACACTGATGATACAGAGTATCTCAGGCTTTATAATTGGATAAGCAGGGTCGGAGTGCACACACGTGTCACCATTTAAATACAGGATGCAGCCAAAAGCTTTCAACAAATGCTGTCGGGGGTTACATGACACACATGCTACTATTAACCATCTTACACACACAGGAAGAAACACAAATGTCTGCCAGGAAAGAATCAGCGTTTCATTTCAAGCTTGGTCAAGCTTGTGTTTAAAAACAGGAAACAAGTGAGTGACACTGTGAGTACTGTCCCCTGCGCCTCAAAACAACTCTGAGAAATGTCAGCTAAATGCAGACTGAGCTGTAACCCTAACCGACACCGGTATTCTCCTTTAAGCTGGCGGGGCTCCAGGATGCTGGATCCACATGATGTAATGAAAACAAATCTGACCTTGCTCTCCACCAGCGAGAGGAGAACTTGCTCCAAATCAGAGGAGGCCTGAGGTAAGGCCGTCTGCAGATGGCCGACCACCACGCCCACGGCGACCCTGGACAGCTCATAACTCAGGCCAGTGTTCTTCCGCACCAGCTCGATCAGTTCAGCCCCGATAGTCATGGGAACCGGCTCAGAGGTAGTGGGGCTGCCAGGAGGGCTTTCAGCGACAGACGGGGGGGCAACAGGCCATTCACTCTCTGGCTGCTCCACCACAGCGGGCTGCGAGGGAGGAGGGGTGGGCTGGGGAGGCTGTGGAGCCGGGCTCTTCTTTGAGGGAGCGGGCTGAGGAGGGGAGTTGGAGGGAGGCGGCGGTGCAGTGGGCTTCACACGGGATGGCACAGGAGGAGGGGGGGTGCTGGAAACACTTGGTATGCTGACCTCAGAGGAGACCGGTGAGTGGGAGGAGCCGGACTCTAAAGAGGTGGTGCTGATCGAGAGGGAGGTGGCAGGGGACGGAGGGAGAGAGGACGTTCTGGAGGGGACCTCCGGCTCTGCGGACAGAAGGAGAGAAAGAGCTCCAGTTACAGAGAGGAGAGTGAACAGGAACGACCTGACTAAGAATAGAGTGTTTGTGAAACGCAGAACTGAGAGCAGCAGCAAAACCGCCTCGCTGTAATCTGTGAGACTGAAATAAAACACTGAGCAGAAAAATGCATCCACAGTGCTGCTTTCCGAGTTCTTACCTGGACGCCGGCTGTTTCGCTGTTTCTCGGGGGGAGGTGGGGTGATCGGGGCCGCACGTCGAGGTTGAGGAGGCACCTGCAGGAGGGGAGGCAGGAGGGGAAATTGATTATCCCACACCACTAGGCTCAGGGACAGCTCATCCATTGAGCTGGGTATCGTTTAAAAAATTATAATACCAGTACCCTTAAAGTGACACTGATGTCAATAGAGTGCGTCATGAGATACCTTTCATTTCTACCTCATTCAATACCCTTCATTTAAGTGGAATCATTCAGTTGCGTAAAATGTCACCACTCCTTCCCATCCAAGTGACTTTCACAAGAATACATTGTGAAAGTGTTCAAACTACTGACTGCAAACTCTGTCAAATACACCACACTCAACTGTGTGGTGGGTTGTAGCTGCTGCTGTAGTGGACCAATTACACATCACATTTAATCAAAGAACACCTGCAGTGACCGACTTGCAAGCAGAAACATACGAATAGTCATTGTTTTTCTTGATCTGGGTACAAAAAGGATCAAATGTAGGTATTGTTTGACTGGAGAGGTTTCGATACGACTTGGTACAGGGTTATTTTAGCCGATACTTTCAGCAGTGGTTCCCATCTGATGGGTTGTGTTCCAAAAGTGGGTCACAGGCCCATTCTGAATGGACCGCAAAGTGACTTGCAAACGTGTCAAGTCTGTAAAAAACACAGTGCGGTTTCCTGCTGTAGAGTGAGTGACTAACGGACAGCTACTTGACAGAGACAGCAAACTAGCTCGACGACGGGGCCAAATGCAAGTATGATGCTGAATGTATTAAACTGTGTGGACCTTGAACTAGCTCATCACTTAATGTCACTTGACCTTTATATTGTCACTGTTTTCATATTACTTCTCAGTAAACATATACATTCACTACATTCCTGTTTACATTCATTTGCTTATTCATTTGTGATAACTGCACTCCTGTCTATCACAATTCTTTATGTACACTAATGTATTTTATTCTATATTTTATAACTTTAACTGGGACTATTTTCTGTCTTGGATGAGCTTGTTTTTACTTGTGTGTTCTTTTTATACAATGAGCATTGTTGAAGGGACATGCAAGGGCATATTGTGGGTGTGTGTCTGCACAACATGAGCACATTTCTCTCTGCTGTCAGAGAAGCTTTCCCAGGTAACATCAGGATGGTTTAACATCTCTCAGGATCTATTCTGTAACATTTCTGACACTCCTGATATTGTTTTTTATCAATAAAGCCTGAGCAGAAACTTTAATCCTAAAGACAAGCCGTGTTTATGACCTGTACGTGGATTAACTGATTAGGTAGCAACCCATAGTTGCAAATATCTGCGAGGTAGAAGATCAAAGCAGATTAGTGGTGATTAATGTTTGGCAGCCTTGAGCATGTTCATAAAATGATCATTAAGGAGTTACACCTACAAACAAACTGCACTGCAAGGAGGTGAAAGTGCTTTACAGGAAGAAGAATAAAGAAAGAGTGAGGTAGAAGAGACAGAAATAATAATAACGATAGGTTCAAAACCCACAATGTGAAAGTTATAAAAACCAGAAGTGGGTCTCAAAGGAAGTCATCATTTGTATGTCCATTAACCACCACCTTGCTATTTAAAACACTTCTGCAGGTGCACGACTCATCAGTGCGTGAAGTGTTTTATATAATAAGGTTTAAGCAAAAATGCATGTGTTTGTGAAGTACTTTGCATACGACTGGATAAATGAGACTTGGATTACACTGCACGAATTTTGTATGAGTTTGTAAACTGATGTTTTGATACAGTTTTGCTGTTGTATGACTACAATTCATCAAGAATTTTCTTTTTCAGATTCTTCCTTCACTGTGGAGGCACGCGAGAAAAACTACGTTTTCTTTATTAATTCAACATAAGACGGCTGTGTGACTGACTAATGATCATTTAGGTCAGGGGGCAGCAAACTTTACTATTAAAAGAGCCATTATTGGCCAAAAAAAGAAAAAAAATCTGTCTGGAGCCACAAAACATATTTCAATAAAGGTAACAGCCTATTAAGTCTAAATTGCGAACAGGTCTTAATGAGCATTCATTAATATGATTTACTACAAGGTAACTACTCTGCAGTCGGCTGTTTATGACTACTTAGTATTTTAAATTTGCAGTGTTGGTGGTGAAAGCAAATGAATCTGTCCACACACTATGAAATCCTCTATTTTCCTCCAAGGTTTTTCCTTTTTAGGATTTGGAATCCATAGCTAGCCATGCTACAGAGACTCCAGGCCACTGCTACTGAAGGTTAGCAAAATTTAGAGGAAAAAGCACCAGGTCGTAGACGTATAACACATTTTAGTTGATGAAATGTTAAAATATTTCTTAATTCGGTGTATAGGCTACACGTTGTTACAGTTGTAGAGGGCAATAATCACTTTAGGCTTAGACTTTTTTATTCATTTCCACATAATTCTATGTCAAAGCCACAGGGAGTCAATGCAGAGGTTCAAAACTGCCACATGTGGCTCCCAAGCTGTAGGTTGCCTACCCCTGATTTAGGGGAATAAAGTATTCCTTCAAGATGCTTAATTTTTTTAGTCAGTAAGTCAGTATCAAAAGATGTATATAACCTTTCAATATCCTCCTGAAACCTGATCTTTGGTTTGGTATGCATTTTTAATTTTTCCTAGCTATTTGAGATCAGTAGGACTTGATAAGTATAAAAAACTAAACATTTTCAATGATAATTAAGTCCCAATGTCCTCAAACTAGACGATAATCAAATCCCAGTGTCTTCAAACGAGTACTTCCTAATCAACAGTGTCTTATCTTGTTACTGTTGCTAAAATTGGTCAAATTTGTTCCCAATAATATATATATAATATAAACATAATTAATCATAAATAAATAAGTTTCAACCATAATATGTGATCAGGTTTTGGACCTTGTCCACTTTTGTGTCTGGATCAGCTGCAGACTGACTCAGCAGAGATGGCTGCCATCTTGTTTTTACGTGGATTAGTGTATTGTGCTCTTGCTACCACTAGATGGCACAAAAGAAGGTCCACGAACGAGGACAACAGGTCTAGGTTCAGTAGAATGAAGTATTAGGTCAAGTAAACCCAAAATGTGACGTCCTCATATGAGGACACAGGGTCTCAGGAGGTTAAATTTAAAGCCCTGCATATTTTAACCTCCTCTGTGACTTCAAATAAGACATTTAATTGCGTACTGTACAAGCGAGTTACCTGATAAAAGCTCTGTTCTACCTGCATACTGTCCATGCTTCCTGACAGCGGCACGCTCCCCTGTCGTCCATACTCTCGGTTAAGGCCGTTGGGTGGAGGAGGAGTTTGACTGAGAGATATTTCACTGCTGGAAGATGGGAGGCCTTGTTTGTTGGCGGGGGACGATGAACTTCGTCGTGCGAGCGTCTCCTTTCTGTGATGGATCAACTTTCTACAACAGGAGAGAATAATGATTCACATGCAGAATACAGAACATGTCGGAATTAATATAGTCTTATCATGTTTATTTGGACTCACTGTAGAACATCTCTCTGCTCCAGGTTGTATTTGCCTCCGTTCTTTAAGGCCACATTGTGGATTCCTTCGATTGCTCTGTCAATAGACTGCAACACCTCATCCTGCTCTGGAGCCTGCCAGAGAGAACGAGAGAAAAAAAATAGGCTATAAATTAAATATTCATCAACATAATTATTAAACTTTAAATAAAAAGGAGCTGACTTGTGGCTCGGGGGCGTGTGTGACTCCGGGCAGAGACAAACTAGGGCGATTATCTAACAAACACAGCCTTTTAACCAGTGACACACGTGCTCAGTGAGGCCTCACATTTGGGCTCATTAAACCTCCACAGCCAATGTCATTAAGAACAGGAGAGAGCATTCCTATCCTGCCAGTGTGTGAGTGTGTGATCTGACTAAATGCATGCTCTGACTAGTTCACTGTAAGCCTGGGTGTTTGGAAAGAGGAGTCTCCTGACTGCAGAGTACATGTGGGTGTGACTGAGAGAAATAATGAAGAAGGGAGCAGTACTTCTAATAACAGTAAAGAAAATATTCTTGATAATAAAATAGAGATATAGTTACAGGATGGAGCATGTGAGTTTAATCCCTGCAGAAACAATGGCTTCATGTCTTGCTGATCTTTGATCCTTGGATCTGTCCTGTCTCATATCCTCTCCCACATCATCCCATCCTGTCATATCCCATCCTCTCCTGTCCTATCCTCTACCTCCTGTCTGTCGCAGTGAGCAGCTGCAGTGCAGAAGGCCATGTCCCCACATATACAACCTTTCCAATAATTCATGGGCTCTTCTGCAAGCGCGCATTTTCTCCCTGACAATGATCAGCAGTGAGCTTCAACGTGGCCTGCGCTGCAGTACATGTAGTACAGTAACACGGGATCTGTCTGTGCCGATGCCATCAGCTCAACCCTCAACGTTTCTGCGCATTCACTGGATTTCACCTCACCCCGGGATGTGATGTGACATGCTCACCGCTTGCATTCACTCAGACAATAAGAGGAAAAACATCCAGGTCACAGCTCGGTGCTTCACCTGTATTTTCTCGATGTATGATGATGGGATGTACCCGGTTTCCCCCGAGCTGCAGCGGGACCCCAGCCACCAGTGTTTGTTGCTCCTCTCCAGGATTAGGAAGCTTTCTCCGGCCGCGAAGTGCAGCGAGTTGGGCTCCGCGGATCGGAAAGCGTACAGAGACCGGTACATACTTTACAAACACTTTAACACACCGAAATGACCCGAAACAGCTACAGAGCTGGTGTCAGAAGATAAGGAGTCTCCGAGTGTGGATATCTGCTCTGTTGGAGGTGATTTAAAGAGTCTATGAAGGCATGGCCCCAGTGGAGGATCGCCGCTGACTATTTACAATGTAGCTCGGATCATCTGACCCGTGAGTGTTTCCAGTGAACACCGCAGGGGGCGCTGCTGCTCCATGAACACGCCCCCCAGGCATTTTAATCGAAGGCAGAGAGAGTCGTCACTCGACCGGTGGTCCTGAAACTAGTGTGATTACTGCTGTATCATCACAAGATGTTATAAAATATATAATAAAAACATGATTAAAAAAACATTATTTTTCATGACAGCTTTGATTACCACCAGATATGTCAAATTGTGTAATTCTTTGAAGATGGGTTCATGACTAAATTAGTTATTAACATTTAATATCAGTCCCTTGTATCTTAAAACTACTGATCATACACTGCACATAGATGATTATGGTAATCATGGTGAATAATATAATGCATCTGAGTGTGTGGAAACTCATTCAGTCACATTGCACTTATGACAGCATCTGTAAACAACGCAAATAAACCATATCATTCCCAAAATCAATGTTTTGGGGTTTTTTTATACAGGAAGTATACATTATTCTCTCTGTGAATCCTGGGTCTTCAACAGGGGGTTGAGGACTCCCAGGGGGAGAGTGGCTGTACAAGCTTTGTTTTTAATTACTTATTTATTTTCAAAAAACTAAAATGTCTAAAAATACAAATAAACATGAAACCAACATATTTTGCCTATTGCAACAATTTATCTTCATGAAAGTGGAATCTCCTCCCTCACCTACCTGAAAAGCAAATACAGATCAAGGCCCTGATCACACAGAAAGCATTTTAGCAGCTGGAGGCGCCTTTCTGTGATTGTTTTTAATGAGAACAAAGCTTTTTGCTCGCTGTTTTTGGGTTGCAACGCACCTTGCATTTCAGAGTTGTAGGTGCCTGGCGTTTTTGCCAGAGCGCTCTGCACTCCTTGAGTTGAAAAAACTTCAACTCAGAGCGGAAAAACGCCCCATGTCATCTTTTTTTTCTCACCTTTTTTCCCATTGTCCAGTCGAATGATTTGAGAGGAGGGCCTTCTGTTGTGGTCACAGTTGGTAAACAATGGAGGAGACATTGGTGGTAGTGGCTGCTGGATACCCAGAGCACTCTGCAAAATGCCTTATGTGTGATTGGGGCCCAAGACTGCAGGCTGAGGCTGATATGTCCGTTTGCCTGACAACCTTCATCTGCCTGCTTTAATATGCAGTGCAATTTTATGCCATATAGTAGGGGGCTCCCTGCCCCATCTCTCTAGGTCCTTAGCCTGAAAAACATTGACGACGCCTGCTCTGAATGAGTCCAATTTTCCAAAAGCTGGTTGCATTCTGCAATCCTCACCACTAGATGCCACTAAATCCCCCTAAATGTTACATACTGGACCTTTAAAAGAAATATCTGGATCAAGTGGGCCTTTGAGACACAACCATGCAAAAAGACTACACAAAATAAATGTTTAACAGACTCAACACACATAGATTACTGTAATGTTCAAATTTAAACATTTTCATAAGATTAACAGCAAAGGTTGCAGAGTATTTAAATGCACTTTGTGGGTTTGATAAAGGAGATACAAGATAGCTATCCAACAGTTAGCTAGCTTTATTAATAAACATCAACCTCTAGTAATTTTTATTGTGTTGTGGGTTAACTCATTATGTGGAGGGTTACAAGTTACAGTTTTTCTGTAATTTTAATTTAGATAATGACACATTTCAGTGTGTAACATCAGCTACATTACCCTATTGCAAGTTCCTTTAACGTTAGCATCAATAGCTTAGCATTTAGCCGGTGATATCAGATAACCTATATTTAAAAAAAAATACCTATTTTTCTCAGCTTTAACAAACACCAGCTGGAGGTCAATGTTTTATTCTCTTTTAACACGATATATTACATATATGTGCCATGACAAGAGAAGTTAAAAACACGATAATTAAACAAGGATCAGCTTGTTGGACTTGAAATACAGACGGATTCGATTAAGCGTTACACAACACCGGAAACAGACGGCTGGTGTCACACAGAATAGTATCCCCCCTGTGTGTCGCCAGTTAGCTCCGTCAACATGGCCAGTGCGGTGTGTGCTAGATTCCTCCTCCAAAGATCAACACACGGGTTTCTCTTCTCCTCCAAGGCAGCGCCCGCTTTCTCCAGGTATGCTAGTTTACCTGTTTATGGCTTTCAAATAATTTAAGATGAAGTTTTAAACCCAGCGAGGTCGCTTAAGAAGCTGTCCCTAATTTTGACTTACATCACCTCTGTGTGGAGACGAGGACACTATAAAGACATGTTGTTATGAAATGCCTGAACTGTCACAGGAGTCTGAGATGCTCGAATACACGTTAGTTTTATTCGACACTGGAGAAGTTGGTTTTGTGCCATATTTTGTGTGGTATTATTCCAATAAAAGTACATTATTACAGTCATGTTGTGTGTGTATTTACACCGTAGGTCATACTATGTCATAGGATGACACAAACTCTTTCTCATCACTGAGGGGTCCTGTTTATTTGTCGACTAATTCGTGGGTCTAGAAAATGACAGAAAATAGTGAAGCCACTGGCTGTAGCCCAACTTAATCATGTGTGTCTTCAGAAAACAGTGTAAGAGTATAGCAGGTAATCATCAGTCACATGTGTCAACAACTGAAATGCAAACTATATGATTACAATGAATGAAATAACCAAAAACTATATTCTTTAGTTATTTCTGATATCTTTCTCTCTTTTTAGGGGTTCTTCTTGGCATTTATCATATTATTTTGCACTTACAATGTTGACACCTGTGATCTATAACTGAGTTTAGTGAAGACACAGACAGTATATCATTGCATTCAGATATAATCAATTGCTTTTCAGGTTGGCCACCAGTTGCAGATTACATATACATATCATCTTCAGATATGTATATATAATGGGATGTCTGTAGGTGCTGTTTTGTGCCCGATGAAGATCTGATTTATTGAAACATTTCTTTAGCAACAATGAAAACAGAAATGTTTTGGGAGCAAAGAACAATGTGCAGATTCTACTTTATGCCATGATGTCTCCTGTGTGTAGATTTCCCTTCATTAACTCCAAGATACAAGCTCTAAGCTCATTTGCACACCAGACAGCATCTCTGGCTCCATCTGGTGGAGTCATTTGTTACCTTCAGTCCTCAGGCCGGGTCACCTCATGAGTCCTCGCTGTGCTACTTTAAAAATCCAGCTGGCGATGTAAGCAGTTGACTAGAAAGTGCAGAGTATTGCATCTCAGAAACAAAAGTTTGCTGAACTTGCTCATATTTTGTAACAGTAAGGAGGAAAAAGTGAAAGAAAAGGCTGAAATGTGCTGCAGCTCTGTGTAGGAGCAGAAGTGTGTTTCTTGGCTGCCTCCTCTCTGCAGAACAAGGCCTAAAGCTTTTGGCTGTCAGCCCTGTCAGTAGGTTGGCATTAGATTTTTGGCTTTTAAACTGGGCCACATGGCAACGGTTCTGCAGTGCAACCTGTTTTTTTTTGTGAAATGTGAAGTGATGGAGAATGTGCAGAGATCAGATCTGTTTCATGCCCACAGTTTTACTGACCAAAAGTACATTTTGTAGCATTACAACCCACAGTAAATACTAGAAAGTGACCAGACTTGTATTCCTAATATGGCGCTGGTTCTAATTTGTGTACCTGTATTTTGTTCCAGCCCGTTTCTGTCTCGTGCACATAGATTGGGACCCAGTGATGATGAATTGTACCAACGGACCACGGTGTCCGTCATGCAGAAGGAGCCAGGCAGCGGGGCCATGATCCACAGCTACAGTTCAAGGGGATTCAACATCGACGGCAACAAAGTGTTTGGGCCCTGTGCTGTGCTGCCTCCTGCTATCCTCCAGTGGAACGTGAGATTGATATCCAAACCGCCCTCACAGTACTCAGTTTGTTGTGTCATGTACTGCTTTATACTAAATTTCTCTCCCTCTCTTGCTCTCTGCAGGTTGGCAGTTATAAAGACATCACAGAAGAAAGTGTCTCACTGTTCCACATGCTTGAACCCAGAATAGGTATAAATAAAATAAAAACTTAGATAATGTGTGATGAACAGCATTCTAACAAAAGATGTTCACTCATTTGGTGTTTTGATTATGGCGGTGGAAGAACTTAACTGGAAGAAAACATTTCCTAACCCTTGTCATTTGACTTATTTTCTTGTTTATGCAGAGATTCTTGTGCTGGGCACAGGAGCACGTGTGGAACGAATCGACCCCTCAGTCCTCGCTCTACTCAAGCGTAAAGGCATCGCTGTGGAGGTGCAAGACACGGTAAAGTGTGCTCAGGGTCTCAGTGTAGTAACATGCATCATGTTCCTCCTCCCTACATCAAAGACATGAAGACTTTCTGACTGACCAATAATACTTAAAATATTGCTATGCAGGATTTTCCTAAAAACAATGTATAGACTCATACAAAAGTAATCCCTCTCAGTTCTCACATATGACCTACTTAAAGTGTGTGGTGGTGTATTTTTCTGTAGAGACTCTGCCGTCTGCCTGTATTTTTTTAAATTATTTTCTGTGTTAGGGCTGTTTATTGGTGTGTACCTCCGCAGTGTGCAGTTGAGGTCGCGACCTAATAGAAAGATAGTGAGGAGGTGCCAGACTGAAAGCAGCAGGTATCCAAAAGGCACGGCGCTGAAAAATGCAAATATAGCCAGGTGACACGCCAGACAAGGCAATGTGGAGTAGGCTTTTACTTTTGCTTGTGCTGGCAAAAGGTAACTGGGCTGCATACAGCTACAGAGGTAAACAGAGGCACTATCCTCTTCCTGTTTTGGTTGGGCAAAGGTTGATGTACTTCCGTTGTGCCGTAAATCAAGCCTTCATTTTCCCAGGTGATCGTACCTGCAGACAGAATTGCATACTGAAAGCAATCAATCTAAATGCAAATGGTGTCATTATTCTACAGCCATTACATTGTGCAATCAACATTTATTTCATAACGATAGTTTAGAGCAAAAAAATTATTTACACTTTAAAACTAATCGAGCTGTCTTATTTACTGTTCTGTATTTGTTTTCCATCTCTGCTGTTTTGCAGCCAAATGCATGTGCAACCTTCAACTTCCTGACCAATGAGCGAAGAGTGGCAGCCGCTGGTCTGATCCCTCCGCCCGTCAGCACTGCGCTGGAACTGAAGGAGGAATAAGTGTTGAGACGTCAACAGCAACTAGGACTGATTTCTGCAGACGGAGGTCAGAGGTTTATGAATGATCCCTGGCCTGTGGGATGGTTATTCCTCCTCTGCACAAAGCTTCCAAAGGAACAAACTCAGTCATACTGCTCTGAAGAACCACTATATTTGGTTGTGACTGCTATTTTTGGGATATGAAGGTGTTAAAAGCAGTCGCTGTCACCTAATGATCTGAGCAGGGAGCCAAGAGTTTCATGTACTGTTGATGTTGGGTTTTCTGTCACATCTATTGCTTTGAAATCCAGGTGTAGAAGCGAGTGTGAGTGAGTATGCTTGAGTGCACATAAAGTGTGTGCAAGGGCTCAGGTGTAGACTATGTGTTGGAAATATACTGTATATTTAAAAGCTTTACATGCAACACAATAACTAATGTGTCATTCATTAACTGTGTTTTCATGCATAGCATAAATATATAAAACACCTACATGGAATATGTGTTATTTAAAGACACAAGGAAGAGTTGCTATTGTCTGTGCAGCAGATAAAATGACTCCATAAGTAGTCTTTGTGTATGAATATGTTCCAGCCCTCTGCCCGAGGTGTTGATGGTGACTGTCCTTCATTTGGATAAGCTTCTTTACTCTGTGCGTCTGTGCCTCCAGCAGCGCTGCCACCTACAAGCTGCCTGTGTGCAGTATGTGACATCGTTACAGTGGCTTTGTCCTTCTCACACATAAGCTCCCATAGATAAGAGAATCCACAAATCCTCTCCACATCACTGGGATTCATCTCTTAATCATCCCTCTCTGTGCCACATGCCCAGCGTCAGGCTGAATGTTTAAACCCCCCTCTCGTTCACATGCAGGGTGCTGAATGATCACTTTCATCTGCTGCTGCTGAGAAGTTGTGGCACAGATTGGTGCTTAAAGGAGAACACCACCCAAATATAAGAATTTCAATATGTTATTTTCATGGCCTAAGAAAGTTCAGTCATTATTTGTTGATATGAGCTTCTCCATCAAAAGCCAGATACCAGAGGAGTAAGTCTTAAATCTGTGATGTCATCAGGTATTAAGCCTGGAGCTGCTCCACAGACAGTGAATGGGAGCTGAATTTTGTGTTTTCTTTTTTACACCCAAATGAGCTTTATTCTGTTGTGGTCTTGAGTTCTGAAACAAGAAATGTACCCATATACTGAGAACATTCCCCTGGGTGCTCGCAGTGACATCTAGATCAGTGGTTCCCAACTGGTGCAGCCACGGGGTCCAGAATTCCCCTTAGTCATTATTTCAATGTCCACACAGTTTAATATATTCAGTGTCATACTTGCATTTGACCATGTCCTTGAGCTAGTTTGCTGTCTCTGTTAAGTAGTTGTCTGTTATTAACTCACTCTACAGCAGGAATCAGCACTTCAGAATAAAAGCTCTGTGCCAGAAATTTACTGTACTTCAAAATAAAGTGTGTTTTTTTTTTTTTACAAACTTGACACATTCACATGTCACTTGTGGTCCATTCATAATGGTCCAGTGACCCACATTTGGACCGCAAATTGATAGATAATTTAATTATAATTATCTATGGAGCATCTCCAGACTTTATACTTGAGGACATCTTAAATTTGAGTTTTAGCATTCTTTATTTTGAATTTGGGAGAGTTGTTCATGTTTACTAGTATTTATGGACTGTCTTAGACCATAGGAATAACACGTATGAATTTTGAAAATGGGCGTAGTTCCCCAAAGGGAGTAAAAAAAATTTTTTGAAAAAGCAATCGAACTGGTTACTGAAGAGTTAATTACATTAATGAATTAATTGTCAAAATGTACTTAAATAATGAAAGCAGCTAAAAAGCATGTTAAATATGAAGCCGTCTTTACTGAATAAAGTAATAATTTAGCTGTAATTTCAGTCAGTTTCAGTTTATATGTCGATCAAAAATGGATGTTAGACACATTTTTAGACATATACAAGAATTTTCACCACAAAGGTCAGCGTGGTCAGGATTTTACTTTGAAGGTGTAAACAATACAACAGAAGAACTATGTAACAAAAAAGTAGATGGCTACAGAGCACCTTGTGTCATACCAAAACATTACAAATACAGAAGACTAGAACTTTAAAGTTCATGAAAAGAAAAAGATGTTTTCCAAACTGTTATAGAGTATCACAAAAGAAGGACATAGCAAACAAATTAGATATCCAACATTTACATAGTGCACTCACAACTCACTCTACATGCTGCATAACACACCCTCAGCTACAGCTGTGTAGCAGTTGGCTATAATCACCCATAATGTCATTATGGCCTCCCAGCTGTTGAATTTTTTGGCCCTGATGTTTCTCAGTCGTCATCAGAGTTGTGAGACTGGTGTCTCTGTGATCCTCCGATGTGGAGCTCTACTCCTGTTATGCGGCGGTACATGTCTCTGATGTCCTCGTATTCATCCTCAAAGTGGTTAAATGCATCATATGACCGGGACACGAATATCTAAGGAAGACACAGCATCTGTCAGTAACACTGGACCCACCACGCTTTACTCTTTTATAATTCATTTCTAATTTTTAGTACAGAAAATATTCTGGCGAATCTCCTTCATTACCTGACTCTTGCTTCCATCTTCATTGGGAACCAGGATGTGGTGGACTGAAATAAATCTAGATGAAGGTTGTGACAGGAAATAACGTTAAATATTGTTTAAAATTTTGATTTTACAGACACAACCATTAAAAAAACAGTTAATAAAACATTTAAAAGTGTCACTAACTTTTGCTTGATGGGCTCCAGGAGGTCCAGCCCTGGCTGAACTTCTTTTTCTGGGTTGTTGGTTTCTGCCATCGTGCTCACTGTGGCGATGTACATCCCATCTGAGGCTACACTGTGCGCATAGGACACTACAGATATGTAAATGTCTGCATGGACAAAATAAAAGGGGACAAGACTCAACCAAAATCATTTATTTACAAAGAATCTGTCGACTGCAACACACACAAAACAGAAAAATACCAGATTTCCTGTGGAGTTGTGTTTGAGGGATGATGATTTGGCAGGAGCTGGCCTCGTGGGTGTTTTTAACTGGATGATTTAATAAACAGATGACTCTTATCACACGCCCCACTTTCCTCACTCGATTAGGAACGTAGCTGGGGTCGCAGATGAGCTGTTTACAGCTGTACAGCTGATTAAGACACAGAAAGACACAGTCACTAAGAGCACAGTTGTGCTGCTGGACATTTTCATACATACATGTTAATACACCTACCTTTCCCTCAGACTTCACAGCTTTCACTTGGCCGTTGTCCATCACAAGCTCATCCACTGCTCTGTTCAAGAGGAAGGTTCCTCCATACTCTGCACTCAATCTGAAACACACAGTAACATGTTGAAGGTCCTCCTCTGACACTGATATACATCATGACATCTGTTTTAATATGCACAATGATACATCATGTTTCCTATTTGATGCTGATCTCATTGCACTGAATGTAATAAGAACACAATCTGATTAATTATTTTGTAACCTGGCAAATCCCTGTGGCAGTTCGCCCAGCCCGTACACAGGGTAGAGGTATGGACTGGCACTGTGGCGGGACAGAGACTCACAGTACAGCCTGATCCGTCCGATCGTTTCCCCATACGGCCGGTCCAGGTAACTGCAGAGTCATCAGGAGACATGTACACATCAGGTGGCAGGATTTAACTTAAAGGATCACCTGTCATCATTTGTTATCTTGCTTATGTAAGTTCCTGTGACTGACCTCTCGTTGCTGTGTAAGGCTATGGCATGACCTGTGAACTCCATTACATCTAGTCCCAGGTCAAAGCGGGTGAAAAGGTCCCGCGTGGTCAATTTCTTAGGATCCATGTCCTGGTAGGTCCGAGGGTTTCTCATGTCAAAGTTCAGGGCAAAGAGCAGCAGCTTCCTGAACCTTCTCTTGTCAAACATGCCCATCAGATCTGAAACAGAAATGTTTTATTGAATGTTATTAAATGGAATAAAAAAAATATATTATGATGCACTAACAGGGTTATTGAGTGTTGGAGATATCAGCTGTAGAGATGTCTGCCTTCTCTCCAATATAATGGAACTAGATGCCCCTCAGCTTGTGGTGCTCAAAGTGGGGGTGATTTATTTATTTTTTTGGTAACTCACCCGTTTACATTTGATTAAGGCCCAAATTTATGCGTATTTAAGGGCAGGGGGGGTTAAGTGAGAGGCCGTCTGCCAATACTGTCCTTGGCTTCTCAGTCAAATCCACCTCTCATACAAAGCTCCAACCTCTCGTCCGATTATGGTCACTTCTGGCTTCAAAAAACCAAGATGGCGACAGCCATAACGCCAAACTCAAGGCTTTGAAATGGTAATCCACAAACCAACGGGTGATGTCATGGTAGCTAAATCCATTGTTTATACAGTCTGTGGTATCTTCTCATGGATGAGAGGCTCGTGACAACGCAAGATATAAACATTAGTGGGATCCTCCTCAGCTGTAATTTTAGCTAGCTCAGTGGAGCTTATTGTGAGTAACCAGGTCATGATTTCTGGAAAGAGACATTGCTGTGGAGATTTTCAAATGATTTTTTGGGCGCTTTGAACACCACAAGCCGAGTGCCATCTAGTTCCATTACATTACAAAGAAGGCAGACATCTCTATGGCTGATATCTCCTACATCTTGGCAACTCGCATCAAAACAATCTAGACTGATAAACAGCACTGCAGACAAGAGGAGAAAATATGCATTTTTGACTTGGTGGTGAACTGTCCCTTTAAACATCCTTCAGGTTCATGTTCATCACCTGAGTTATGGGCCTCTTCCTCTGTGCCGGGGACTTTGTGCAGTTTGCCTGCTTTGTACACATAGCTGCCTTCAATGACTTTGAAGTCCAGATATCGAGTAACCTCAGTGTGCACCAAGATTTTCACCAGCTCGCCTGTTGCAAAGACGGCAGAGGACACAGATAATCACAGTGCATATATGTACACTACAATAATGCACAAATCACAGGTTCAGATGTACGAGGCTCTCACCATTGGCAAGAAAAAATTTGGGGATAAGATCGACGTTCCATTCTTTTCCACGGCCCATAGACTTAGAAGGACCTGAAACATTATACTTCTTGTACAGCTGTAAATGTAGAGAAAATGAAAAGTATACATAGCAAATTAGCAATGTAGCAGCAGCTTTAGAGGTTATGCATGTTAACTTTTGTTTGTGTGAACACACCTCCTCAAGGGGAGAGATGGATGCACTCGCTCCTCCATAGTAAGGATTCTTGTCAATGTGAAGAACCTTCTTCCCACTTTGAGACATTAAACCAGAGAGGATACATTCCTGAAAGAGATGGTGGAGCACTTAGTGAGTGGGTCAGGTGCTATACATTTGTAGATCAAGAGTAGCATAATGACGTAATTTAACTGTTGCAACTCCATTTAACAGCCAATGGGAGCTCAGATCTGCATATGAATGATCCAATCGGGCCATTTTACTCATAAACAAACTTATCCACCGCTTATTCAATAAAGCAGTGATACCTGACTTATGGCCCACAGGCTAAATCCGGCCCACAGTAGGGTACAGGTGGCCCACTGACCATTTTCACAATGAAAATAAGTTGACTCACACTGATTTTTTTGCATAAAAAGCATAAAAATAGAGCTTGCTTAGCAATAAAAGTGTCAGAGGAGGATTCTCTGGACCCCCAAACAGAAAACAAAGCTAAGCACCGAATGCCCTCAAATCCTAGAAACACCTTGCGTACACCTGACCTGCACTGGATTTGACTCCTGGCAAAGATGAATAAGGAATGCAAATTTTGAAAGGTTGACCACAGGTAAGTCATTTATTACACACTGATAAATATCATCGTCTGTTTCTTAACTGGCCCCTGGCCTCCTGTCATTTTGCAAAAGTGGTCTTTTGGGCAAAGCAAGTTCAGTATCCCTGCTATAAAGTATGGAGAAAAAATAAAAGTTAAGGACACAAATCAAAGTCAAGATCATTCAGTATATCTTTAGGTCCTCATATGTTAATGGTAATGTAGATGTAGGTAATGTACGACTACAATTTTCTTTGTTTATGTTTCAATAAATACAAGTTTTCTTACCTTAAGTCCAGTTCCAAGCACAATGATATCATATTCCTCCATCCTTTCAGTCTCTCCACTTGTTTCTCACTTCTTCACCGAGTCCCAGTTCTCTTCCTGATTTTAGCCTGTTGCAGTATTCTGAATGTGTCCGTGTGCATATGTGTGTGAGATATGATAATGATAAGTGACAGTGATTGCTTTGTTCGCCTTTGCAATAATCCTCTTAAGACTGGCACACGTGTGTGTGTGTGTGTGTGTGTGTGTGTGTGTGTATGTGTGTGTGTGTGTGATTGGCTATAAGAGGTGGGGTTTCCCAGGTTCTTCAGATTGAGGTATTAAATGAAGCTGGTGTCATCAGTGGTGAATGAAGTACTCAGATCTGTCACTCAACTACAGTAAAAATACAGTAAGCATTATCAGCAAAATGTACTTTAAATATTATATCGCAGTAGTGTCCCCTGTGCGTGATATATTTATTATACATGTATGATATTATTAGACTGTTAATACTGATTTATCAATGTGTAAGTAATGTTTTACTCTTGTAGGAGGAGGTGGAGCTCATTTTTACTATTGTATACAGTTAGGTCAGGCATGTCCAAAGTCCAGCCCAGGGGGCAATTGTGACCCACAAACCAATTTTAAATGCCCCCCGGCTTGACCTTCAAAATATATGTGGACTGCCGTAAAATGTTGGTCAGTCAAGCAAGTCCACTTTCTGTTCATCTCATGGTGGCGTGACTAAGTACTACAAGTAAGAACTACGCAGGCAGAACTAATGTGTTTTCATAAACAGATGGTAAACAAGCAGTAGACATATCCTGCTAGGTAGCACACATGGCCGCAGCAACAAAGCACATATAGTCACAGCAAAGGGCCACTTTTTTCAGTAGTGGTGGAAAGTTGAATACTTTCTCACTGAAAGATGAAACAGTTGTGTTTGTCTCATTTTTTTTTAAATAACCTGTATGATCTGAGAAGCAGCTGGCCCTGAGGTATTTTCATATTATCTAATCTGGCCCCCATTCAAATGGGTTTTGACAAGATAAATCTGAGGGGCCATGAGATGATTAATGGGAGATGAATGAAGAAAAAATAAAGCTCTAATACAAAGGCATGTGTTCATTTGTCTGAACTCTTCTTTAATATTTGCTTTTTGGTTAAATATTGGGTTATTCTTTCTACTTGGGCTTCAAATATTTGTTTAAATGAAACCATGTGAGAAGTTTGGAGGAAAAATGTATTTTTGTTGGAGCTGATAACAACTCATAGACATCTGAAATGTGAAAAGGCCCCAAATGTTTTAATCTTTAACCATGGATTTTGATGTAAAATCTAATATGTAACGTAACTATAGTTGTCAGTAATGTAATGGAGTAAAAACTGTGATATTTCCCTCCGAAACGTGATGGATTAGTAAAACCATCATAAAGTGGAAATATTAAAGTTTGGAACAAATACCTCAAAATTGCATTAACGCACTGTACTTTGTTTCTCATCACAGCTAACCATAATATAGCCTATAAATGATGTCCACACTAAGTAAGTAATAATCCAAACACTCAATGTGAGCAACATGAATCCTGAAAATTAGTTGTGTTTCTTTCTATTTTCAACAGAGTCTAAATTCTAATCCCTAAAATACACATTTTGAAATACAATTAACAAAAGATAGCATAATTTTAACATTACCAAACATCAAATTGAAAGAAACAGCAGTTTCTGGAGTTATTGCAGTATGATTGCTTGCTGCTGTACTGCTGACGCTGAGCTGCCACAAAAACTCAGTTACCCATCGTGCCTTGAGAAGACGACTTCTAGGTCGGGTTGCGCTTGTTAAACACGCCGGGGCACTCGGGCGGTGTTGTGAAAAATACTTTTGATAGCTTACGCCGACTCCGCCTACCCGAGTGAGTTCCGGTCGACGCCGGATATGAAATAAAGCGCATCCTGTGTCATGACATGTACCGTTGATGTTTCAACTTCCAGTAGGTGTGCATCTTCCTAAACTCCAACTTTAGCTAACCTGCCGCTTGACTGCGGAGTTAAACAAGTCACAGAGATGTCTTCAGCACAGACAGTAAGTGTTTACGTTAAAGTACTTTGGTGTGACGTGATAAATGATAAATGTTCTTTTAGTTAGCGTAGCTTGCAAAGTTAGCGCCTTAACTACCGCATATTTCGACTGTTAGGTATCGTTATAGTGACGTTATAACGTTAATTCAAACCAGTAAACGTTAGCTTGTAACGTTAACTTAACGTTGGTGCCTCAGATAGTTGAATGTCTTGAGTAACTTGCTGAGAGTGGCATGTAACGTTAACGACACTTCATCGCAGTTTACTGACATCTTTTCTTTTCGTTGAGGTTAAAATTAGCACAAAGAGAGGTGTGTCAGATGTTGACGCCAACGGCAGCTATGTGACATGGGACACAAAGCTCAGTGCTTTACTTTCACAAGCCTAGTTTTAAAGTTGAAGTTGCACCATTTCACAAAAGCAAAATATGGGTAAATATATATATATTAGCAAGATAACAAAAGTATTGCAGCCACTTTGGCTCCACCATCCACACTGATTCAGGTGAGAATAGCATGACTCTTGACAGTTTCAGGCAGTGTCAGTACTAGTTAAACTGCACCAGAGTGACTGTAAGGCAATTCTTTAATATTAATGTTAGAGAGGAGGATGCTGAGCAAACTACTCAGGATTCTGGACAACACCTCTCACCTCCTGCATGCCACTCTTGAGTCATATCAGAGTACATTCAGCTGTAGACCGAGACCACCAAGGTGCACCATGGATCTTTTCTACCTGTGGCCATCAAACTGTATAACTCCTACCTTGTCTGTAGGGAATAGAGCTGAAACAAAGGACACTGACAATAATATTCACCGTGACTTTATATGATGTACACTACGACTTTTCAATATCTTGTTCAATATTTTCTCAAATCATGTGCAATACTACTGCTCAGTGTTATATCATATACAATTTGATGTCGATTATCAAACGCAGTCTGCTTTTTCCGCCATTTTAGTTCATTTTTAGTAACTCTTGTACTTGTCTTAGTCTTATTGTTATTCTATTAGGTACTGGTTTTGCTTTTGCACCTTGAAAACATTTCTTGTCTTGTATATTTGTATGTTTTGCCAGATATTTAATACTCCATTGTTTAAAAAACTGGGCCAAGTGTGTGACCTTGACCCGGGGAACCCACTGGTTGTTGTGGTTTTTACTGGTTGTGAACGTTAAATCGGGGTACTGTACTTGGTGTTACTGTAATTTGAAGCATTCTCTGGCACAAGAATTACCTTTGGGACAAAGTTCTACTAAATTAAATTGAATTGAATTGAACTGAAATAAAAACCCACAATTTATAATATTGAGAAAATAGTCATTCATTTAATGTTATACTCAGTCAATAATGTCATGCATCTTTCCTCTGGATGTTGAGACTGTGGTCATGTTTGGTTTTCAGCTGAAGTCATTCTTGCATGTTTGTCTCAGTTTTCAGACCCACACCAGCACAAGCGTGTATCTTCTCAGTCCAACCCTGGATTCCTGGAGCGATTGAGTGAGACTGCAGGAGGAACAGTTGTTGGTATCGGACTCTTTTTCCTCTCATTCTATGTTCTCTTCACCAATGAGGTAAGAAACACGCACACAGTGGAAAATAGTTGCATTTATGTGTATTGCATCAAAGCTGCAATGCACACTTGTGCACTAGTCAATTGTTCTGTTTTATTGCATTGATGTAACATACTCTCTGTAACTGTTTCTGTTCCTGTTCTCAGGGACGGGCTCTGCAAACAACATCTTCCCTGAATGAGGGTCTTTCTCAGGTTGTGTCGTTGGAGCCTTTCTCCAGCCTCGACCTGCAGAACAACAACCGCTTAGTTCATCTGTCTGCACAGCTGCGCACTGCACAGGTAGACTGTACTCTCTGTTGAGTCAAACTGCTCTGTCTAATCACACACTGATAATGACTTCAGCGTTAATTAGAAAATTAACAAGCAAACAACTGGGGTCAGACTCAACACCTTACAAATGCACAAGTTTATTGTTTATGTACATTTGATCCCTCTACAGTTTAATGACCATCCTCCGTGAATCCACAGTTGGTTTTATTTTGTACTCTTATGCTAAAATTTGTAATTTATTTATTTCAAAACATTGCATTGTTTTGTCCTTTGTAGAGGAGCATTGTTACTGCTTTGGTTTATTTTTTGGACGATATAAAACCTAGAGCCAAAAACAACTAATTTCATCTGTATGTGCATTAAATAAATCTACAGTGTACAGGCCCTATTCACACCATCTATAATGCAAGTGCAAGTGCGTTTAGGGTTTGTCCAACTCCACTTATGCTAGATGAACGGCACATAATTTGGGTGCAAAGTAAGGCACAAGAGGTTGTATTTAACTGCTATTTGCAGCTCTGCTATGCTATGTCCACATTTTAGAGAATGTAATAAATATTTTCCACATTGATAATGCATTATTTCACTTACAATCCGTTCGCGCGTCAATGTGTGTTCAACAAGCAGAGTATGAACCCGTTTATGGAGGTGCATTTTACTATCTGAAAAATGTGCTACCTAAAGTGCAGGAAAATGCCGCACCATTGACTCTAGATCAGGTTTTTGCTGGTCAATGGTGCAATCACTTTCAAAATAGCAATATGCCAACAATGCACCTGACAAGACATCGTTTTAAGACCTACACGGCCATGGTTGCACAGATGGGTTCAAGTAAATTTGCTGCTTGCACAATCTGAAACTAGCGATGACAGTTGAGCTTTGCTGTGCACTGCTTTGCACCCAGTGTCTCCATTGCATAATATGTCCACCAGAGGACACTGACAAGTTTATTTAGTGTAAAATGTCCCTCTAATCAGTGGTCACAATTATTTAATCACTGAATCTAAGATTTTTTTTTAATCAAAAATGTTTAATTAAAAAAAAAAAATCACTATATTGTTATCATGTGTTTAAACTTTTCAGAATTAATATTTGTATCTGGAAATTTAGGCCAGTATTCTGTATTTTCCCTCTCCTAATGAAAAAAAATAAAAATCTTTAGTACAGGTTAGGCAGTGAACAGGATAAAATTTCAAACATATCAATTGTGTTTGAATAAAACTATTCTATAACATGTAGCTAGCAGCAGGAAAAATATTTTCCTAGTTAAACTTAGTTTAAGTGAATTTTACTCAGGTGATTAATCATCAGCTCCTGCGTCTGTGCAGCCCCTCCATGACCCCAATTACAGAGTGGTGGTGCAAGCAGTGAAGCTGAAGAGGCAGGTGGAGATGTATCAGTGGGTGGAGTACCGGGAAAGCAAGTGAGTGTGTTGTCTGCACGTCAACATTCAGAGCTGTGTCAGATGTGAAAAATGTCGGCTGAAGTGAGTCTGTTTTGATAATTTCAGGGACTACCAAGAGAATGGTGAGACCAAAACTGAGACGACATACAACTACAGTGAGTTGTTTTTGTTGGTATTTGGAAACAACATGCTGGCTGAAGCTGTATGAATTGTTTTGAAGTGTGATGTGTATTGAGTGATTCCTTTTCTTTAGACACAGAGTGGAAATCAGAGTTGGTTAACAGCCGGAATTTTGACAAGGAAATCGGTCACCAGAACCCAAGGTAGTCAAATTGTTTAAAGATTATTCTGTAGAATTAGATACATTTTGTGTGTTCGTGTGTAGTTCATCTTTAATTTAATCTTTGGATTTTAGTGCCATGGCAGTTGAGAGTGTGACAGTCGTGGCTCCTGAAGTCAGAGTCGGACCTTTCAGTCTGTCTAAAGGTATCTTTACTGACACAAACACACCACACAGAGATATTACACAGATTTTAATCATGTTAATAAACTGATTGTTTGGTCATCCTCAGGCCTGGTGGAGCAGATAAATAACTTCCAGACGTTGAGTCTGAGGGATTTTTCTGCCTTCAACTTGGATCCTTTTCTCAGCATCGATGACGATTATTTCTATCACACCCAAAACCCACGGAGGCCGGAGGTTAGCATCATGATGTGAATTTCTATATAAACATGATGAGTTATGATTTCCACATAAGTTCAGTTTTTTTTTTTTTTTTTTTTCAAAAGGTAGGAGATGTGCGTGTGAGATTCTCCTTCGCTGGACTGAGCGCTGAGATGTCTCCCTTTGGCCCGGCTCAAACTGTGAGTGCTGCAGATGAGCAGTCACAATATTAATTTCACTCATGATGACATATCAGTTGATTGTTGATTTTAAAGGAGTGCTTCACCTACTAAATGACCATTTGTGTGTCAGTTAGTCACTGCATGTTACGTTGAATTTGTGAAGAAAACTGTGTATGCTACAACATTCTTCATGAATTTAAGTAAACTGGAACCACCTTCAACAACAGCAAAACTATGTCAAGACATCAATTTACAAAGTCTCACAAAACTCATGCAGTATAACCCAAGTCTCATCTATCCAGTGGTATGCTCAGCACGTCCCAAACACAAGCACTTGCACCAAAACCTTAAGATTTGGTCATGACATGTCATGACAGTCTTATGCACAGCCGAGGAGCATGCCTGGGCACACGCAGGCGTTTCAACTCCAGTCGAGTGGAGCTCCTACACACTCGGGTGGTCAGGCTCAGGCTGTAGTTTCATATTTTAACCTTTTTAGCAAAAATACATGTGTTTGGGAAGTACTGATAGGGTTAGCATGTTGAAATGATTCGTGTGAAAAATCACTTTTTCCTTCAGCCCAGTGGGTCTCCAAATCACTTGTTTTGTCTGATCAACAGTACAAAATCCAAAGATGGCCGCTCCTCTGTCACATAAGATTTAAAAGAAGAAGTTTATCCTCATATTTTAGGAGCTGGAATCAGGGAACGCTTTGTAATTTTGCTTGAAAAATGACTTAAACAATTAACCAATGATCAAATTAGTTTCAGGTTACCTTTCTGACAATCCTATTATTGACTAATCTCTTAAGCCCTAATTGAAATGATTAGTTTCTACAGTGCAGTGGTGTCGTTCACTGTGATGAGAGCTGACTGTTTTTCAGGTCAGTGTTGTGGCCAAGCAGAGCGGGGATCAGCTGAAGGCTTTTAAAACCAAGTCAGGAGACACTCTGGAGATCCTGTACCTGGAGGAGCTCTCTGCACAGGTCAGTGTGGATTTTATTTCACTTCCTGGACACTGAGGTTTTTTGTCAGTTCATTATTTAGGCGAAAAAGAAGTGTGTTATGATATTCATACCCATGTGTGTCTAGTAAACACATCCTCTCCACTTGCTCTTTGGCTCTGGTGGCTGATGCAGTTGTGTTGATTCCTGTAGGAGGTTTTTGAGAAGGAGCACCAGTACAACAGTATGAAGACGTGGGGCCTCAGGGCTGCAGGCTGGTTCCTCATGTTCCTCAGTATTCAACTGACCATGCGCATCATCTACACACTGGGTAAACACTCACTGCAGCTGTACAACCACATCTTACATGGATTTCTTTCCTTGCATCTCTCATTCATAAAACTCTCTGTGTGTCTACAGTGGACTGGGTCCCTCTCCTCAGAGACCTCGTGTCTGTCGGGCTGAAGATCTTCGCCCTGTGCGTCTCCTGCTCTCTCTCCCTTCTCACCATCGGAGTAGGTTGGCTCTTTTACAGACCGCTGGTGGCTGCGGCTCTGGGAGCACTCGCTCTGGTTCCTGTGTTTCTGGCCCACTCAAGGCTTCCAAGCAAGAAGAATGAGTGACTATTAAACTGAGGATTATCACAAAAGTATCTGATGGCAGCCGAGACTCGCTGTATATCAGAGGAATGAGACAGCACTGCGTAGTCGTTTTGTCCACTGCAGGGTCACAAACCACAAAGGACTCACTTTCCTGGGTTAAACAGATGGTGGTAAATGTGTTTTGTTCCAGTAGGTACTTTGATAGGTTTATTCCAAAATCTGAGTTGAAGGGGCTTAAAAATAATATTTCTTTACTTAGTGGGCATCAGTCTGTCATTTTGGAGAGTATTAATCTAACGTCAATACCTGCTGATGTCATCCCATCAGACACAAGAGAAAGCTGTTGTTGTCTTCAGGCTGCAGGTGTTATCAGATGTATCCTTAAAGTTCATCCACCATGATAATCCTCGCCGCCTCACATCCTCATCTTGATATTTGTTGCTCACAATGAGCAACATAAGATTACTGTAGTGTCTGCTTTACTTTATTGTTTAAGACTTGTTGCTCCCTCCACAAAACATACTCAGATGCCAGTTTATTAGGTATACCTAACTAATGCAGTCTAATGTAACAGCCCTACTGTAAATTCTACCCTCATAAAGCTTATAATGTTATAAAGAAGTGTTAATTCAGTGTTATGGTCAATGGAGGCCTGTTGAACTACATTCTTTAGTCTACACTCACTGATGTAAATGAGGTGGAGAAAATATTTGTTTCAAGAAAAAATGAACATTATAAACTTCATGAGAGGATTTATTGCAAGGGTGCTAATCAGACTACATTAGTTTTAGCTAGGTGTACCTAATAAACTGGCAAATGAACTGAGTATGTTCTGAATGTAAAACACAAGTCATCTTCACATATCACATTTTCTCCTTATCTGCAACACTTGAGGAAACTGTGTCACATTTTCATAATTTACATTGCTGGTGTCATCCAAACAACTAGAGGTGAAGTGTTAATATTTACACATAATCAGTTTTCACTTGGGAAATGATGAATGTCAGTGCTATGTCTAGACAAAAATACCAACTTTGGTAAAATGCCAAAGAGCAGAATTTTGTTGTTTTGTGTGTATGCATGTATCTTAAATAAAGCACTTGTTTTGTGTTTCCTGTTGGGGTGGGAGTTAAGATGGCCTGGAAGAAGGGTTGCAGGGGATTAGGATGATGTATGACAATCTTTTTTTTTTTTTTGGGCCAAGTACATTTGCTTATCCACAGTATTGAAAAAGAAGATACAATCAGACAGAGAATCCCACCTGTGTGTGTTCATATCTCCTGTCCTCCAGTCTTTTTACACATACTTAAAATAGTTTAAAGTTTTCAATAATAAAGCATTTGGTCAACCAAAAAAAACAAAATGATCTGTTTCCATTATTGTACCTAATAATAATAATTGTGAAATACCGTGAAGTCTACACTCGTAGAAGTAACCTCTCCTTATCACTTATGACCCACTAGAGGTGTGTGGCAGTTTATTTATCTGCAGAGACTCTGCCCTCTGCCTGTATTTTCTTATTTTGTGGTGTTCAGGATGTCCCTGGGCACCGCACACAGGTGAGTTCAGGACTTCATAAAAAAACACACCGTGACCAGAGGTCTCATTTATACACACACGCACAAAATGAGGCCTGAAAGAGGCGTACCCCACTTCCACGCAAAAGTTATGATGTATAAAAACAGACTTAATGGTAGAAACTTGACCAATGCTTACGAACGTTTTGGACAACTGGCGACACAGATGGTGAGGTGGAAGCCTGATTGTAGAAACAGGTGAATATTTTTTGGCATTTGGCCGTACGTACATTTTTAGTATGGATCCTACGCACTGTTTTATAAATGAGACCCCAGGTGCCAGAGCGTAAGAAGCACGCATCCAAGAGGAAGCCACAAAAAAAATCAAGGACACACTGCAGAAGGAAAGCAAATATAGTGAACGAAAGTGAAGACGGGGTTAGCTTTCACTTTCTCTGGCAATACTGTTTACAAACTGACAGTTCCTGCATAGTACACCTTAAACCAGCTGAAGAAATGGTTATGTTGACAAAGAAGATTAATAAGATGTTTGTACTTTTAAATAATATAACCTTAAAAAAATCCTGTATTTGTCAGGCTGTACTGATGAGATCACCAAAGATCAGCTTGTGTTCATCTACATTGCCCTGTGGCTAACACACAGCCCTGACCCTAACTCTGAAATAAATCTATATAGTGACTTAGAGGCATATGCAAAGAGGCCAATGCCTAACTGGCTGTGCATATTGAAAAAGTTTTATCCTCTCAAACATTTTGTCTGAATCCTGCTTAATATGTTCATTCTGTATCAAAGCAGGACTCAGTGGGTGTCAGCTGATAAGTGATGCAAATGATCAAGATTCTTACAAAGTAATTTATTACACAAAACACTAAGTTTCCATTTGCGTTTTAACAAAATGAGTTTCCAGTCTCATATTGTGCACGTGGTCATAATGCACGTAGGATTTGAATCTGAAGCACACAAACAAATTCCGACTTCATGTGTGCGTCCGTTTGTTGAAATAATTAAAGGAGAATGGGTCACAGTGTACAGGTACTTCACCCTAGTTGGCTGTGGAAACATTCCTCAGATCAGCAGGCAGGGCTTAAGCACTTAACTGTAGTTGGCAGGTACGACACAGCGGGTCACCTGGCTGACCTCTCAGATTACATGTTGATAAAGGAGGTTTCATTATGGCAAATTTACTCATGTTAAAGTACAAAAAAGTATTTTCCATAACCTCAAAATTGAATACTGACAGAACCTGACTACTTTTGCTTAAGACAAAAAAAGTAAAAGCATTACACCTTTAGTAAAAACTGGGGAGAACAGTCTTTTGTGTGGGTGTGTTTGGGGGTGGGGGGGTAGGTTTGACCTAATGCTCCTTCTTCTTCTTTCCCCCTGTAGGAAGCAGTCCTCCTTACAGTAGGACACATTTATTGCTCTTCTTTCCCCGCCTGGCCTGTAGTGCAGCCCTGGTGGCCATCTCGAACACTTCCCTCACGCCATCCTTTGTTTTTGCAGAGCACTCCATGTATCCAAAGGCACCGATCCTGTTAGCCATGTCCCGTCCATCCTCTGGTTTCACAGGCTCCTGAAGAAAAGGTCAGAAGACGATTTAGGAAACAGGCATTCATCACAAGGAGACTGTTTAGTTGTTTGTTTAATTTTCTTTACCTGCTTCATTTTGGCAAGCTCCCTCCGGGTGTGCTCATCGTTACGCAGGTCCTTTTTATTTCCCACTAGTATAATGGGAACATTAGGGCAGAAGTGTTTCACCTCAGGAGTCCACTTCTCAGGGATGTTCTCTAAACAAGGGGACAAAAGAAGCCATTGTTAGAACACAGACACAGCTTCAGGGTGCATGTCAGAAAGATGAGGGCTAAATATGTTGCACAGGTTACAAATTTCCTAATGCCGTAGTTGTCTTTTTAAGTATATCTGTGTGTGCGTACTTGTGGTGTACACAGAGTGTCTACAGGAACCAGACACTTAAATTTAATGCTTTTTAGGCCATTTCAAGATCAAATTTTAACCAAATTTAAGAGTGATTTCTGGACAAATCTTTTTCTTAATCAAGTATTGCAGGTAAGTGCCGTACCTATGGCAAGGCTGTCACGTGGTCTGGATATCCCCGCCCATTTCTGTTACAAAACGACGAATGTCCCCAGACCCCGATTCCAAAGTAAGGGAGGCTGGTCATGCGAGACTAGTATATATGTGGTCCCTTTCAAAGGTAAGCTTTAAGTAGGAATATGGTTACTACAGTGAGTTAGGTTAGTCTATATTTTGCCAACAGGTATTAAGTAAAAAGACAGGATTAGGTTTAGTTGCGGGTTTAAAGATTTGTAACATCAGAAATGTGGACTTTCACACACAAGAGCTTGACTCCTGCTGCTGTTATCATTAGTCATACTTCTACTGTTATTAAACACATATGATTATTGTCACATATGTATACTATCAGATATTAATATATACTGTCAACCTATTGTACAACAGTAGCCAGAACTATAACTATAATATTATTACTTTAATTAATGTTGTTGTAAGCTACTGTCATTACCGTCTGTCCTGCATCTCTCTCTCTCTCTCTCTCTCTGTCTCATTGTGTTATACAGATTACTGTTAATTTATCATGTTGATCTGTTCTGTACGACATCTATTGCACGTCTGTCTGTCCTGGAAGAGGGATCCCTCCTCAGTTGCACTTCCTGAGGTATCTACCGTTTTTTCCCCTTTAAAGGGGATTTTTGGGGAGTTTTTCCTTATCCGCTGCGAGGGTCCTAAGGAGGACAGAGGGATGTCGTATGCTGTAAAGCCCTGTGAGGCAAACTGTGATTTGTGATATTGGGCTTTATAAATAAAATTGATTGATTGATTGACTCCTTTTGACAAAAAGAAATTTAAAAAGATGGCTAGATTAAAATTAGATTCAATGTTTGTGGAATTTACAACCTCACAAATACAAATTTAAGACTATTCAATGACTTTTACGGCTTATCATTTCTAAAATTGAATTTAAGACATCTTAAGACTTTTAAACAACACCCTTAGATGTACATAGGTGAGCAAAAGACTGGCATAATCACCACAGGAGTGTGCTAATATACTTCCCCATGTCCAATAAATTTGCATGTTTAACTTTTTGGTTTGCAGCTGGTTCTTAACATGACCTATTTAGAGCTTTTATTCAATCTCAAACTGGTCTATCTACTGCTCTACTAAATGTAATAATACAACTTACAGTACCAGTTCACAAACTACATAAGAACTGTGCTTTATTTCTACATCATAATTTCTCAAAACCTTTGCTGGCACTCAGATGAAATTTCTGTGTAAAAAAGAAAAATGTACCACAAACACTAACATGTAGCGTCAGCTCTTTGTTTCAGCTTACCAAGACTGTCAGGGCTGTCGATGGAAAAGCACATGAGAATGACATCAGTGTCTGGATAGGAGAGTGGACGCAGTCTGTCATAGTCTTCTTGACCTGCTGTATCCCAGAGCGCTAACTCGACCTGCCAGAAGAGTTAACAAGACATCAGCCACATGAAGCCAAACCATGTTCAGGGTCCTACAGACATTTGACATTATACAGACCTAATGAGTGCAAACCAATATCCTGAATTCAGAAATACTCTTGTATGACACTGCTACTGATTTGGTGCGCATAAAAAAAGAAAACATCCAATTTAAATTGACTCAGTAACTATTTTGCATGAAACTACTTTAAGGTATACAGGAATTGTTGGTTATTGTTTGTAAACCGTATCGCCATCGAAAGTAAAAGCCAGCCCCAGATTCACTCTAGTCTTGGAATGAGCTCTGTCCACTTGGTGTTGTGTCTTGCTGTACTGCCTTTTTTTCCAGTACTGTGTCTGTAATTTTTGTAGCTTCTTCTTAGATGTGTGCTGCTCCTTACTGCCTGGCACCTGACTGCTACCTTTTTATAAAGTCCTGACTCAGCCGCACCCACAGAAATGGAGGGCCGCTGGAAGGATCTGGTGCATGGGCCCTTCCCAAATCTGCTCTACTTCCATTAACACATGCTCTTTCTCTCTCATAGTTTAGATAAGTGAATTTCTCAGGTCATGTGGCTGGCCGCAGCTCTTTCACGGGTTTTTTTTTCTTTTTCTTTTTTTTGCAACTGTTGGGTACAAAACAAAACAAAAAAACATTCATGCCATTTTTAGAAGAGGGCGTTTTCATTATGAAACAGGTTTCATTTTCCTAAAGCAGCAATAAATACAACGATTGTTTGCTGTTTTAATTAAGTAATGGTGAATATTTTGGTTTAAAATAAAATGTGGTTACCATTGTTTTATATATAGAAAGTTTTCCCCTTTTCTTTCCCCACGGAGGGAAATTTTACATCTCTTAAATCACATGCATTATTGTGGAAATGTTACTAGAAAGTAGTGAAAATACCTTGGACACTATTAGACTACTTTTTCATAACACTGAGGATTTTTTTTATGGTATTTCAAAGTACATATGGTAAGTTTCACACTCTTGAATTCAGGCACCAACTAAATAAAATATATATTAAGTAGAAGTGTTTTTAGACACACCTGAGAGAGCCAAACTTATTCATTTGTATGATTCAAACATGTTTTGTTTGTTCTCAATAAAAGGTCCAATGTATAGGATTTAGTGGAGTTTGCAGATTGCAACAAACTGAAACTTCTTCTGTGTGCCAATCATGTAGGAGAACTGCGATGGCTGATGCAAAAACAAGAATGTCCCTAAGTATAGCCAGTGTTTGGTTTGTCTGCTCTGGGCTACTACAGAAAAACATGGCAGACTCTGTGGAAGAAGACCCACTCCGTATGTAGATATAAACAGCTCATTCTAAGGTAATGAAAACATGATTCTTATTTTCAGCAGATTATAAACTAATGAAAACATAGTTATTAATATTATATTCCATTTAGGGCTGAGTGACATCCTATGTTTTTGACCAAATACTTTAATATCAATATTGCAACATTATTGAAGGGTTGACTACATAATTAGATGTTTGATAAATGATCATCAATAATGTGGATATAATGACTAAGTGGGTAAAGACAAATAATAGAACAGCTACAACAGTCTGGTACATTCAGAAAATTATATCAATTAACTGTAATACAGCCTTTAAAACCAGGACAAAACAACACTTACAATATCCAGAATTTTAGATGATATCTTGATATTCTTATATCAATATGGTATACACATACTGCCCAGCCCTTGTTCCATTTCTGCCAGTATATCCCTCTAAACCCTACACACTGGACCTTTAACACCACACAGCGGGCCCATATTATTTAACAGTTTAAGAACCTAACTTGAGCAAGAGCTGTTATTAAGACTAACACATGCTTTGTTAAATACTTAACAAGCTTTTCATCAATCCAAGCCCTCAAGACAAGTTAATTTTATTTGAATCAATCAACGCTTCACTTCAAATGGCATCACATCCTGTTGGACTGCTGGTGAGAGGGAGTGGAAAGTAAATACAACCAGCACCATAACCCTGTTGTTTTAAGTTACATAATGCTGATTCTAGTCTTAAATGTGAGAAGGGAAAAGTTCTTCGTACCTGTTTGCTATCGACTTCAATGTCAGCAACGTAGTTCTCAAACACAGTGGGCACATAGACCTCAGGAAACTGGTCCTTACTGAACACAATGAGCAGACAGGTCTTCCCACAGGCTCCATCTCCCACTATGACCAGCTTTTTCCTGATTGCTGCCATAGCTGCAGGCAGGGGACAGAAAACAGCAAAGGTTACAACACGAGAACACTTTATCTACAACAACAGGGACGTCCATTTTATTGCATTCAGGCATTATGCAACTTGTACCTCCACGCCTGTGAGGAGCGATGAGCAGCCACTAACCTTCAGCTGTGTTGACACATTGCCAAACCAGTCTGAAACCAACACCCCGGGCTAACTTTTTAACTTTCTGCGGCAGCATCAACATCACGGCTGTTTATGATGGTCCGTCAGTTCTACACTAAGTCTGACACAATGACGAACATGTGAACTGCATAAAAACTTTAGCGAACATGCCCCTTATGTTGATTTAAGGCTGAATTTTAAGTCAGACTAGCAGCGCTCTCCCATGATGATACATTTCCGCTACTGTGTTTCTGACCCACCCCGGGATAACTTGACAAATTATTTTACCTAAACGTTTGTCCCACATCTAGATTAGACCATTGGCTAAATTTATGTCAAAATCTTGATAGCTGGTACCAGTGCGAGTCATTTTACTGTAGGCTGACCTAGATTTCACTTAGCAAGGAGGTTCTGTTTACAAAAGACTTGACGCTAGCTAGCGTTACTGTAGCTAACCAGCTAGCGTTAGCCGGATGTGGCTAATGGGCTAAGTTTACATCTTTCTAACATTATTCAAAGGTAGTACGGGACACATGTGCGACATTTATGTTATAATACATTTAATACCACCGTTTTTATTTTTATTTTTTAAACTGTAACCGTTCAGCTGAACCTCGCTTTTTCCTTTGTACCGGTACGGCTAGCTAGCTAAACAGGCTTAGCTTAGCATAACGGAAGTCAAAGCGACTCTGGGTCCGTTAGCTAGGTGGCTAGCGTCGGCATCGGAGGAAAATATAGGTTAAAAAATATACATATAACCATATTACTGACAATAAAACATGCTAATGAGGTGCTGCAACTCAGCTTTACTTGTGAATATAACATGCTCACCCAGTGATTGGTTTAAAATCTATCCAGATGGTTTCCAAGTAGTGCTTTGTTGGCCTCCGTCGCTGCTCCCTGACTGCGCTGCTGCTGCTGGAGGATTAACAGGAGGGAAGTGAGGGGGTGGGGAGGGGATAACAATACACTATTGTACAAACATTTCAAAAATGATACTTTATATATGTAATAAATTATTATTATTATTGTACTCATTTTTTTGGGTAATTGTTACTTTTATTATTGTGGTTATTATTATAAATGTTAATATTATTAGTCATGGTAGTAGCAGTAGTGGCTATGGTTCATAGTTGTTCCATGATCCAACACATGATGTTAAATAATGTTATGTGTTTTGTCTTACATGATTACAACCCCTGTCTGCAGAGAAATTGAAAAATGCAGTCCTGCAGTGGCCCCTGTGCAGTGGTGGAAGGAAACATACAGCAGCACTGTACATAAACACAGTGTGTGTGTTACCTGCTTTGGGGCCCCAGGGCAAAAACTAGCTGTTCCTTGTTCCTTCTCTTCTCTTTGAACTGTGTACATTTTTCCTGGAACAAAGCTGAAGGCTACATACATGGCCCCTGGTTTCCTGTTTGGTAACTGATTGTTATTGAACACTAATTAATTTAGGAATATGCACCATGTAAGCACAAAAGGCTTTTTCACAGCAGATATTTTCACTTTTCACAGTAGAAAAAGCTCTCACTCAGTTTAAGTGTCCCAGAAAGTCATCATAGTGTGACAGTAAAGTAGAATAAACTTTATTGTCCCTAGAGGGAAAGAAAGCCACCATACATACCAGCAATCATTTTTATCATTTACACCAGTGCTGCTCCTACTGTGACAAGTCGAAATGTATCGTGTCAAAAAAGACGTGTATCAACAAAAACAATGACGGTTTTGAAAATAGATTTGGACACCGTAGTTTCAAAATAAAGTAATAAAGCAAGATCCAGTTTAATGCTCTTATCATGTTAGTGGATATTGTGCTTTAGCTTTTCCAAGTCCGAGCATGCAGGAGCCATTTTGGTTGACATTGCACTGTAGTGGTGCAAAATATTTAACACATTTAACTGCAGCTAATAAAATGACCACAATCCAGCTGATGTGCAGTGAGCCTGGGGCTTGCAGGGCCCCCAAAAGTGTAGATCCCTGGGGGGTTTTGCCCACTTGCCCAGTTAGTGACTTGAGCATTTCCATTTTATGTTACCTCTTCTCCAATTTTTTGAGGGAAACCATAAACTGAGCTTTTAAAATATGTTGCATTGTTGTAGGTTATACTACCCAGCAATATGTACAAAAGTTTAAATTAGCTCCACCTCAGGCACATTAAATGCTGTGTACACATTGACACATCTATAATTATAATCAAATCATATGATATATATGATAATATAACAGTCTGAAACGGGCTGTTGCATCATAAGCACATTTACATTTATTACTTTAAGTTAGCTTTACTGACAAGACTTTACATTGTGGTGTTGCTTATTTACATAAAGTGGGAACTACTTTGTGTATGTGGGGTAAATCTGACGCACATTAATGTGGCACAGGCACTGATCCTCTGTCAGTTGTTCAATTAGACCCCTAACAGGGATGATATTCACCGCAGGTCAGAAACATCTGTGCTGTCATGAACCTGACAGAGATTGTAATGAGAAAAGTGTTTTGATGATGCCCATCATTTAACTACGGACTGAAAAATGAATGAAACGTTTCAGACTAATAGGTTGAGACGGACATAGAGAGATAGTCGGTTCTCAGTGGGTGCAGCAGTGTATTTATAACTGCAGCTCTTACTCTAATCCTGATAAGAGGCTTTCTCAGCACTGCTCAGTTCCACCTCGTGGAAAACCAACTCAGGCGTGTTTCCATGAAAACAGTAATACTAATACCTCACATTCATCTGTATGTTCATGTGGCAAGTCTTTCATCAGTGAAAAAAAAGATGCACTATGAAAAAAAAGAGAGAGAAAACATTTGAGGTTTATTTCTCTGAAATCCACAGGCATGTATGATCCTCTTCTGAGAATAAAACCAGCAGTGTGTAAACAGATGTCCTTTAACAGCTAACAACAGCGTTTGCACAAACAGCTTTTGATGTTAATGCTGGTAATGAATGTTGTAAGAAGATCTGTGATTTAAAAAAAATGATTCTGCACATTAAAGAAATACAAAATACACACTTTACCCTGTCACATCTTTTAAAAGAACTTGTCACCCACCTCTGGCCCTCCAATTTGCATGTCATGTGTCAGCTGATAATATTGGTAACAACACATCTCATCAGTGTATCAATTGTGATTGGATCTGACCGTAATAAAACCCAGACATGCAGAGAGAAAAAGAGTCATTAGCTCCAAGCAGAATAATAATCAAAACACACTCTGTATCAGGATGGCAATAAAACAAACCAAAAAAAGGGGGTGAAAAGTCATGTTTAAGAGTTTGTGCGATGGCTATAGTAGTGCCCAAAAGTGTCACATGACATCACGGTTGGTTCAGCCATGGTTAATCAGGTTCATTGATTTCATGACGAGTGAATAAACATTGCTTTGTTAAGCACTCTTTGCAAACCTCAGGTCCAGCAGAATGAGCTCCAACGCAAAGAAAACAGACAAAAACCCAAATTATTTCTGATGCTATCTCTTGCTTGGTTGTTCCAGTAGAGATAACCAACCCCTTACTGCAGTCGCTGCTCATTTCACTGATATATTATTGATAATTCTGGGCTGTCTTATGGAAAAAACAATTGGGACCACCAGTCTGAAACATGCACAAACCTCTGTGACTTTCTTCTTACTGGTGGGGCAAATAAAGACAAAACACATTGGCATTGTAGAAATAAAATCAGTTTACAGCAGCTGGGACAGACATATGAAAATAATAAAATATATTATTCTGAAGAACAACAGCAGCACTGTAGTAAGACTGAGCTCATTCATGTCAGTGCTCTCCCTCTGGGCCTTTCATTGTTGCCCGGGGTGTTAAACTGTCCCAGATTCACAGTGTGTGGTCATGGAGTGTGACCCTGACCCACGTTCCTGTCTCTGTGTCCTGCACCAGAGGGACAGAGACCCTCATATGTGGAAAGGGTAGTCCTGCAGGAAGCGCAGCAGAGGCTTTGGGAGCGGCAGCTGGTCGGCACAGTTTGTGTGTCTGTTGATGGTGAGGCGCGTCAGGTGCTGCAGAGAGGGGAAGGCCTCTGGTTTGTGCAGGGGGTGCATCAGCTTCAGAGGCACTCCGCTGTCTTTAGCCATGTGCTTGGCAGCGTCAGGCTTTGTTTGGTGGTGGATGTCATCAGACGACTGGCCCTGCGGCGTGTGGCCCAAGGCCGTGTAGTGCTGTACGAGGCTGAGAACATCTGGGAAGGACTGCAGGTGAGGCAGGCCGGGAGAGATGGAGTCCAGCCAGAAAGAGCCCCTGCTGTACTCTATGCGTACACTGGTGGGTCCACAGCGGGTCTTAACTGACAGGGCCAGCATGTACTGAGGATGACTGCTGTCCCGCACCAGAAATGTACCTTCAGACATTTTTAGGAGAGCTTCCCGAGCTTCACTCGCTGAGATGGAGCCCCAGTACCAGCCTGGGATCAGACACATGGATTGGGTATCAGGTTTTATTTTTACATGAATGTAGTTTTGATGAATGTAGCCATACGAGTGGTGTTACTGGGGGTTGGTGTTAGGTTTGATTCCTAAAATTTTCCCACAATATCAATTATGCAAAGCTATGTTCAGTGCACATATCACCCCTCCCCAAATGTCTACCATATCAGACTGCTGGTGTACCTGAGGTCTGTAGATACTGGAAGGTGGTGGTGATGCAGCGGAGGTCCTCTGCTGGGTCACAGGGTGGAGGAGCAGGATGAGGGTGGCATGAAGCTCCCCGATCCTCATGATGGAAAATGGTCACTGCCCGGGCAACCATTTCTGACTGACAGTAGTCCTGTTAACATACATGACCCACACAGTGTTGGGTTACGAACAAAAAAAATTCTGCAAGCTTATATTGTATTATTTTACTCTGTTCAGTAAAGCAAGTCCTGAGCATTTTATATTGGAGATGTTAAATATATGTTTTGGTTGTCTTTGTCAAAAATGAGCTAAAAAGCACAAAACCAACCAATCACCAAGGTGGAAGATGTACTCAAGTATTTTTACTTGACTAAAAGTACCACAGTGAAGAAATACTCTATTAAAAGTCCTGCATTCAAATATTAAAGTACTTTAAGTACAAAACTAATAGCACTCATTATTCAGAATGTTCCATATTAAAATAATATACATTATATCACTGAATTGTTCTGCTGATGCATTATTATGTACAATGCTGAAATGTGCAAGATGGTAAAAGTGGATTTTTTTATTTTATTTTATTTTATTTTATTTACAAGATATTCTCTCTGGTAGCTCATGTATTTTACCAAGGGACAAAAAGGTCTTATCTTTATCTATAATAATACACTATAATACAATATAATACACTATAATTTATTTGTTGATCATATTTGGTGTTTTTAATTGGAATATGTAAAGTAACTAGTAACTAAAGTAATCAAGTAAATGCAGCGGGGTAAAAAGAATCATAGTAAAGTAGAAATATATAGTAGCAGAAACTGGAAATACTCAAGAAAAGTACAAGTACATCGAAACTGTACATTAGCGCAGTACTTAAATAAATGTAGCCTACTTAGTTACAAAACCAATAAACTAAAACAAAACAAATAAATCTGCTGGTAACAAACAACCCTAATCCACCAAAACACACACACAACACAGAATTAAAAATAACTTGGTCTATAAAAGCTGAAGGCTTACACTTCATTAGGCAGTTACATCATGTAGCCTATATGTGCACAATACAACTCGTGCACAAAAACAGACTTTAAACATGCACAAATATGTCTGTCATTCGTTTAAAATCATCTTACCTCAAATCAGAGAGAATCATAAGGATCCAGTCCAGTTTGATGAACAGTTTAAAACACAGTCCAGTGAATAATCCAGCAGCCTCTCAGTAAATCATTAATAAATCAGTCTCAGATGATGGCGAAAAAAAGAGAAATATTCCTTGTTATCATCTGTTGCAGGAATAAAAACGAGAATAAATAAATATCCCTGTGTGTGCTGTCGGTGTTGAGCTGCAAATGAGAGTGTGAGGTGTGTGTGCTCTATATTCAGTGAAGTGCAGGACAGAAAACAGCTCAGTTCAGTTTGGACTGACGGCGGTTCCAGGAATCTGTTTCCAAGAAAGGTTTTGTGTTTCAGCGCCCGCAGTGACAGACAAGCGGCTGCCAGCAGCTCTATCAATGCACACACTGACAACACACACCACTTCCTGCAACCCTTTCAAAATAAGATGTTGTAATTTTGCTCTTAAGTGGCAATTCTGTGAAGTGCTTTTTATAACATAGGATGACAGTTTATTGGAAAAATGGAGCAGACAGACAAGCTCTTTCTGCTGTGAGTAATGAATGACTTATTTAAAACTTTGTAAATGTGAATTATTCTTTGCTATAAATGAGGTCATGAGTCCAAACTTTCAATTGAAACCCAACCCACTGCAAAATTTTGAGTCTTGAGAAGTTATTTAGTTATTTGGAATTCACTGTTATATCTCGCTTTACATTATACCTTTGAAATAAACAAGAAATAATAAATAAATAAATAAATAAAAATAAACAAAAATAAAAATGCTGCAATTAAAAATAATAATAATACTAATTCTAAAAAACTGGCGATAAGCTTGGCTACTGTCCAAAGAAGCAGGATGAAACATTTCTTAATAATGGGGTGAAAAAAAATTAAAACAATGCTTGCTAAATTCACTTTTATTTTTCATTCGGGCCATGTCAATTGTAATTTCACGGTTATATGGTTTAGATGTACACACTCAGTTACACCTGACTAAAACTAATGCAGTCAACCATGTTTTGAGCCTAACACACAGTCCTGCAATGAATTCCACTTTCACATAGTTTTTGCTGTACATTATCTAGGTGTACCTAATAAACTGGCAACAGAGTGTGTAAGTCTGTATTTATTCATATGAGTAGACTATTAATTCACTTCAAATTAAACACTTTGGGCCTCCACACAAATTAGGCCTATGATTTACTGCTTTAATTTAGTGCAGAATTAAATATGACTGTTTGTAGTTTTTAATATAATTTTATTGTTTCCTCAATTGCCTGTCTTCAACCTTTTATTTTGAAGGCCAACATCCTTACTTCCGGTACTGTTAGAGTTACCTCTGTCTGTATTGCTGCAGCTACCGGCAGTAATTTGTTTAATGTTGCATTTGTGTCCAGTGGGAATACAGCCAGTCCACCTCTACATGTCTGTGTCACACTGTGAAATGATTTCTGACTTTGTATCTTTAGATGACACACGTGCACTTAGTGTCATTTGGTGAATAATGTACAGTTAACCAAACATTAAATTATAAAATAACCTTAACAGCAATAACAGTGATTATTTCTTATTATCCTGAAGAAAATTACCTGTAAACGGTTCATTTGTTTTCCTGGAAAATAACTGAACTGTGTCAGGTCAGAAGTCAGAGTGTCTTCAGAAAGGTTCACCATCACCCACCCAACAGCTCCCATGTCTGCAGATAACGACCACTTGAAAGCTGCCTTTCAGCTCTGAACTGCGTTTCTAGGAAAAAATGTTCACATCAACCGAGTTTCCTGAGAGGTATGAAAGCAGCAGAACTGCACAGCTGAGGGCTTCTGGGTACAGAGACTTCCTGGAAAAGACACACACAACCAATTGACCTCTGCTACTGAGCTGTGATCCCTGCTGCTGCTGCTGGCCTGCATGACTATCACACACACACACACACACACACACACACACACACACATATTCAGAGAGAAATGACGACATAAACACAAGGAAATAAAGAAAATATTTTATTGTAGGACCGTGTAAAACAACAGCCTTCAGCTGAGTGTAGTCAAACCTCGCTCAGGTGACTGAAGAAGGCAACTGTAGATGTGACGTGGATAAATTTGGTAAAAAGTGAACTGTGGGTAAAGCATAGGCTGCCTATACTTAGGCAATATAAAGGCTGTTCCGCCCTAAGACAGAAATTTCATAACCATTTCCTGAACATTGTGAATCAGAATTATTGATACCAGTAAGAATAATAAGCCCCTTAAGTGGAGAGCAGAGAGAGGAGAGGGCAGATGGGAAATGTTGCCATCAACTTGGATAGGAATTGGCAAATGTTAATAATCAAGAAACTAAATTTAAAAGACCCTTTAACCCTTTAATATCAAGTAGTTATCTGTGGTGTCCAAACTGTATGGATTCAACAAAAGAGAAATGACGTGTTAATTAGCCTGCTGATTATTAGAGTGGGGATATTTTGAAACCATTTTTCCTTTTTGATACTGATCTGATACCTGAGCTTGTGTATCGGCCAATACTGAGTACAATTCCAATACAATTGTGTTAAAAACAAAAAAGAGTTGTATACAACTAACTATATATGGATGTGAAATGATCAGGTTAAACCCTTGGTCAAACATACATACAGTGAGTGAATGCCAGAACATTTTCTATTATCCACTGTAAAATATTATCAAACGTTCCGCTATTTACAGAAAAATCAAATCTTCTTCATTGCTCTAAAACAGCAGCTGCCAGAGGCTGTGCAGCACAACTTGCTGTGTGGGCTCCTGTTTCAGAGTGGCGAAAAATAATTGATTTCCGGAAACTGGCCTTTAACCACGTGTGAAACTAGTTTAAAGTTTATTAATAAATTACGCAGAATCGTAATGTTGCACAGAATTGCACACTCACAGATACCCGATCCAGCATTTTAGGCAATAATGGGGGCATTTTTGATACTGTTATCTGTATGGGAACAACATTACTTTAGAGGTGGTGGTAGCCAGATTTTGTTACCCTTGGTGTTTTCAATCTTTATGCTAAGCTAAGCTAAGCTAACAAGCTGCAAGTTGTAGCCTCACACTTAACATACAAACACAAGAGTGGTGTCAGTCTTCTCATCCAACTCTCAGCAAGAAAGTGAATAATTTTCTTTTCCCAAATTTAATTTTCCTGTCATATATTATGTGTACCAGCTTGTTCAAGTCTTAATTAAAGCTTTATATGTTTACAGAGTGACACAATTAAACCCAAGACTCCGTGTTCATTTATGTTTTTCACCATTTCACATTAGGGAAACATTGTAGATGTTTTGTGCCTTAAACACTTTCCCCAAAAATTCAGCCTGACATATTTGGTATCTCTGCAAAGTATTCAATCTCCACTACATTAATTCATTGATTTTCTGTAACCACTTATTCTGTTAGGGGTCGCAGGGGGGCTGGAGCGTATCCCAGCTGACATTGGGTGAGCAGCAGGGTACACCTTGGACAAATCGCTAGACTATCGCAAGGCTGACATATAGCGACAGACAACTATTCACACCTACAGGCAATTTAGAGTCACCAATTTAACTGCATGTCTTTGGACTGTGGAAGGAAACCGGAGTACACAGAGAAAACCCACGCTGATACTGGGAGGACATGCAAACTCCGCACAGAAGAGCTCCCCCACTCCGGTGTTCGAACCAGAGACCCTCTTGCTGTGAGGCAGCAATGCTAACCAGTCACCCTGACTGGATTCAAACTGCCAACACTGTTCTTGTTCAGGTTTGATAAAGCAGTGCCTTTGGTGTATCTTAAAGAGAATTTAAAGTCTTAAATATCACTTTTATAAAATGCCTTTCTTTCACCACAGGAAACAAATATGATTTCTGCTTTATGGTGGATCTATTTTCCCTGTTTGGTGTGTTTTTGTAGGTAAAAAGAAAGGAATGTAAAGAAGCTAAATAGTCAAATAACAAGTCAATTCATAGATATCGTGTTGGTTTGCTTGTGTGCTAGTGTGTAATGCCTTGTGTGTGTGTGTGTGTGTGTGTGTGTGTGTCTGTGTGTGTGTGTGTGTGTGTGTGTGTGTGTTTATAATGTCTAACTTTCTTCCCCGTTCTCCCCGGCACCCTTGATGAGGCGTTTGTTGCCCCTCTTCCCTCCCGGTCCGCGGGGCTTGGCAAAGGCCTGCTTTAAGGTGTGCTCCATTGGGTGGACCTCCTCGTACAGGAAGTCTTCTGTCAGGCCGTCGCCATTGTCTATCTCCATCTACACACACACACACACACACACACACACACACACACACACACAGAATAACACACAGATTATTAGCTTCTCTTCTGCAGACAATTCATTTATAGAGAAATTTTGGTTTACTTGTTTACTGTTTATTTGTTTGTGGTTGTTTTTGGGTGACCTGTACCTTTTTGGTGACCTCCAGCTGGTAGTCTCTCTCCACCTCGTCCAGTAGTCTGTTCTTACAGCTGGAGTACAACATCCGTTCTTTGATACTACAGGTGTAGCCGGGCATCGAATATATGAACACTGGAAGGGAAACAGAGCCGTCACTTAAGCAGCTGATACAAGTATATGCACTTCACTCCCACCTTCTCTAAATGACACACTACACCAGGGGTGAACAGAGGACAAGAACATCCTGTTCTCGAGCAGAGGTGCTATCACTTAACCTTAATCAAACAGGAGTCGGAGTACTTGTGTTGAAAACTAGTCAACAGGAGCTGCTGAGACTCAGAAAAAAGGCCTAATTTTCACTGCATGATACAACTTAACATTTAGTTAAAGGAATACATCACCCACAAATGATCTTTTCCATATCCATTACTCACACTGTGATACACTGAATTCAAAAAGAAAACTTAAACTGCTACTTAAAACACTTCTCCATAGGAGTACTGCGCCTCAGCAAACACTTTCTGGTCATACATTTGTGCATTTTAGTAAATTCAACAAACACTTTCTGGTCATACATTTGTGCATTTTAGTAAATTCAACGTAACACAGTGTAAGCCATTTATATACAAATGATCATTTTCGTGGGTAGAGTATTCCTTTAGGTGCATGTGGTCACTGTGAAAAAGGCCACTGAGTATTTAGTGTCTGAAAGCTGGTTTTTGACCCACTTGGTGTCATTTGAATGAGCCGAATTCATAACATCAACATATAGAGTGCTCCAGGGATGACGTTTTTCTGTAGGCCAGCGTGGAAGTTAGCATCATCCTGGCTCCCTTGTCAAAAAACGTATGGGGTTTTTCCATTGGATAAAGAAACAAGATGAACACCACTTTCATGATTATTGAAGCCTAAATGCAGTCGCCAGAAGTAAAAAGCTAATGTTAGTCTATAAACAAACTACACTACCCTCTCATGACCCAACGTCATTACCATAACAAGACTGTATAGCTGTGTTTGGCCCGGCTCCGCATGATGACATTCTGTAGCATCATTTAGCCACTTGTAAGCAACTGCCATTTTTTTAAACACATAGAAGCTTCAAAGTTCACAAGTGGGGTATTTACTGACTATTTTAGGTAATAGAAAAAAAAGTGAGTCTCTCAAGCTTGCCATATTTCAGACATCTAACCAAAAACCCACTGACTTTGAGACGAGGGAACCGTAAGTGGTAAAATGCATGGTAAAGTCATTTCCAGGTTTTAGGACTCATTCCTGGGGCACTCTATCACCACCTACTAAAGTTGCTATGGTGACATGTTGGTCAACATTTGTCTGTTTACACCCTGAAGATACGACGCAACATTGTCATTCATTTGGAGTATTTATGTGTCCAACCTGACAAATGCGAGTTCATTATATGCTCTTCTTTTTGCTCTGTTTTGGTCTCCAACCACTCCTGAGTGAAATATCTGCCTCTTTAGCTGCTAAATTCAACACTATGTTCACTAGCTAACTGTGTCAGTCTGTCGTCTGGGGCTGGACAGTAGTGTACAGTGGGTTTATCACTGAAAACAGATGCATGCTGCCAGGTGCATCATAGTGGGGGGACAGTGGGACTGATAATACAAGGCTTGTACAGGAAGTCCAATGGGAGGGAGGCCCGAAAAGGCCTGGCGTGAAAAGTTTGGTTTTGGCTGCCATTTTGTATTTCTTAGTAATTAGTGCCATCACTAAGTTAAAATTGGCTGACTGAATCAGTTGAAAGACTGAACTTTGTATAAAAAATAGAGGAAGCTCTCTGAGGCCCCTCCCACATCTTAAAAGTGCAAAATGGTTTAGTCCAGCCGGCACTAGAATTTGTCTGTAAATGCAGCTAGAGCCCAGTGAGTGACTGCTAATGCTACTGGAGCACCAACATACACTTTTATGTCTTTCCCCATGAAAGAAATCCGTGGTAAAAAAAATTTTAAAAGAAAAGAAAAGGAAAGGGCAAGAAAGCAAACTTATATATATCAAAAGGTGTGTGAAAGAGACATGGATCAAGAGAGGAAGGGCGGGGGGCCCACAGAGACTGCTCAAGCACAGGGCCAGGAATTTGGTGCTGCACCCCTGCACGCTGCTGTTGGTAATGAGGTTGATAAGAGCAGTGAGACTGAACCAAAACAATCAAGTTGTGGGCAATAAAACCAGAAACAATGAGCTTAAAGATGCTAAAATGCCGAAGAGAGTCGAGTAATAGTTTCCTGTGGTTTTGCTTTCACATCACACATCGTCACATGTCCCAGAGACGTAAAACACAGATTAATCCAGCGTTAAGCGTGGGGTGGGGACCCACATGGTGCCACTTGACAAAGGCGTGAGGTTATGGATGATTTTCTGTAAGATTCACATGCAGCTCTCTTTTGTCTCTTGAAAACAGAAAGCTAAATACATATCTTTATGATACCTGATAAGAAGAAAACTTTATGTTACTTTCCCTCCGTGCAATTAGTGCAGTGAGGCTGTGTATACTGACCCAGCGCCTCCTGCAGCTGACCCTGGTGGGAATGTTTGAAGATAAAGAAGTGGTATCTGGGTGAATCTGTGGGAATCCTGTAGGGAAGCTCACGGGTCTCTGTCGGTTTGGTGTGAACCAGCTCAATGGTCTCTTTCTCTACATCCAGCCTCTGCAACACCACATACACAAACAAGCTCTGTTCAGGGGTCAAAGTCACGCACGGCCGATTTACTGCATTTTACTGACAAACACTGGCACACAGTTTGTTCCAACAATATCCTGACAACTTGTTTTTCATTTACAGGGTACATGTTATATACTGCACGCTATGAAAATAAAGGTTCTCTGTTCCATCTCACCAGCTGTATGTAGTTGATGCGTCTCTGCTTGAGTTGCTGCAGAGCTCGTTTGGCCTCTTCTTGTAACGGGAATGCAAGACCTTGAAGTGTTTGTGCCCTTTTGTCTAAGCCGAACTCCATCGTAACCTGCAGGATAAAAGAAACATAGAAGACTAAGTGTCGATATGTCCACACATGTGACAGAAAATAAAATGCCAGTGAGTCAAACAGATGTAACAAACCCTCGCTCGTGCTGTTGGAGTCCCAACCCGTCTGCGTTCATCCTGTCGACATAAGAGACAGTTTTATATCTCTCCTTCACGCACACACAGTAGAGTTTGTGAAATAGGAAAATCTACGTACCCACACAACCTTGTCCTACAGAAAGGAAGTAGAAATACAGGATGAGAACACATAATGTACATATGTGGTTTATATCATATTCAGACAGTTTGTTTAAACTTCACCTCTGTGACTTTAATTCGTTGTAGTTCCTGCTCGGCTGCTGTGAGTGGAGCCGGGGAGCAGCTGGAGGACATGTGTCGCAGGTATCCCTGGAAGCACAGGTCGTCCTGCACACAGCCACACAAACACAACGGTACTTTATCACCAACAGTTGAAGATTCATTGATCATTGATTAATTCATTGATCAATTACCATGCACGCTGGACAGGATTTACTCACTTCAACTGTGCCAAATATTTCATCTTTAATGTGACCTCCTCCAAACTCTTTCTTCAGTGTGGCACGGGTCGCTGCATACACCATCTTCTGCCTCACCTAACGGGTGCCGGGACAGACAGACAGACAGGATGATGTCATATAATATAGGTTATAATAAGTGTTATTTCACTGTGATGTTTGAACTTCATTGTGCAGACTGATGAAGGTGCAGAGACACTAGAGGGCTGTTTTTTTTTACAACAATATGCTGAAAGGGAAAGTTTCTCTGTGCTCACGTGAAATCTGAGTTTAAGCCGTTTACATACCAGCAGGATTTTGTGACATCACAACTACAGTTTGGAAGCCAGTCACATCAGAATGCAACATACACAACTATATTGTGGAAACCTGAAACCTTCAACATGCACACATGGAGAATGGACTTTACATGTAGTAGGAGACATCCTGAACAATATCTGAATAGTAATAGATTTGGGGTTTTCCAATGAGGGAGGAGTAGATATAATCTTATATATAGATTTTTTTACAAGTTGTTTTTTATTAAGAGCTGCAACGCTTACTGAGTTAGTGGTCGACTATCAAAATTAACTAATTTTACTAATAATAACTACTAATCAATTAGTTTAGTTTATTTAGTTTATAAAGGACAATATGCACTTACATTACTCATTCATAAGAATTAAAGATGTGTACCAGATTTAGCAGAGAAGCTAATTTCCATCTGTAGTCCTCATTTGTATAATCAAGAAAAAAAAAGTCAAACTTCTCTGATTCCAGCAGCTTAAATGTGAATATTTTCTGGTGTTCTTTACTTCTCTATGACAGTAAGCTAAATATCTTTGGGTTGTGGACAAAACATGACATTTGGGGACGTCATATTGGGCTTTGGGAAACACGGATTGACATTTTTCACCATTGTCTGACATTTTATAGACCAAACAACTAATCAAAAAAACAACTGAGAGATTCATCAACAATGAAAATAATTGATAGTTGCAGCCCTGTCATTCACAAATTATTATTCAAGGTAGAGTACTTTATATTCTCTTAGACACAATGGTGTTTTCTAAATCAAAGGTATCGTTAAACATAATTGGGCTATCATTGAGAGTGATACTTTGTTGAGAAAAGTCTTTCTTGAACCCCCATTTTTTCTTTCAGATGCGCCCTCACGCGTAGGGACAGACATGCGTTCACATCTTCCAGCAGACAAAAAAAGGACTTGGTTATCCAAACCTTTTGGCACTTTTAAATGTATGCATTGCCCTCACTGCGACAACTTCATGCAAACTAAACAATCTATTGATGTTAACACAAACAGAACTTATAAACTAAATGATTTCTACATAGGCCGTACAAAAGGAATCGCCTTGCTGAGCATAAATGTGCCATTAGAGCAAAAAATTGCAACTACCTCTTTAGACATTTCAGTGAATTTCATAATGCTAATGATTCATTATTACATATAGAGGGCCATATAATGTCATGCCATTATATAGGTCATGTGATGGCCTCTGATTGGTTCCTGCCACTAGGTGGGGTCATACCTGTATTATATGGTTTGAAAGCCCTGACACGGACCTGCAGTGGTCGAAACATGTTGGCTCTTTGAATGATTTAGCCACTACAATAAAGGCTTTTTAATATTTCCTTCCTCATTTTTCTATAATTTTTCTGAGTTCCTGGATTGCCTTCCTGTCGATCCCGTTGTTTTTATTTAGTTTCTGTTCTGTTCAGTTACTTTGGATAGGAATTGTAATTTAAAGGTAGAATGATGTAACTACAGAATAAATATATTGGATGTGTTAAAGGCAGGCGTTGTGTAATACCATATCACCAATAAATCATAATGCCTTTCTTAAAAATTTTAGCCAAGACCAGCAATTCTACAGGTTGCTTTGTTGGTTGGTTAGTCCCAAAAAATTTCCCCACCCTTTGGCCACAGTTTTTGCCCATGTTCGCTTTCATGCTGGGACCCAGCCCCAGCATGAAACTGGGGCCCAGTGTTGCAGTTATTGTTACTATCATTCAATAATAATAATTATTATTATGTGAGCCTAAACTTATTTTAACATTTTTTTCAAGGGTCCTACTGATATTCTTTTTTTTTTAGTTTATGACAACTTAAAAAAGATTTGTAGGTTTTAAAAAAAAAATATATATATATACAATCACTATGGTTGCAGACTTTGAATAACTAAATGTGATCAGTGACAACATGTCAATCGGCCGGTCCAGACATACTGGTGATTGGTCAGGTGACCAGGCGATGAAGATCCACTCGTATCCCTGTGCGTTCTGGGAGTCCAGACGGTAGAGGATGTAGCAGGGCTCCTGAGGCGTGAGCAGAGGAAGCAGGAACTGATCGTAATCCTTATCCCAGCTGTGTACTGGCTCTCTGTATGAATCTAACACCAGCTCCTCTGCAGACAAAAAACACCAATCAGCAAACTTATCTGAGGACTTAGACTGAGTCACCTGAAAGCTTACGTGTGTCAAATCTCGTTTACCATTTCTGATGACAATCTTCATTATTCTGATGGCACCTCCTCTCGCTCGGGCCAGAAACTCTTTCAGCTCGGATGTTGCTAAAGTAACCAGATATAAGGCAGACAAGTCAAAACTGAGGATGGGGGGTTGAAAGCAAGTGAGACAGAGTTGGGTAGGGGAAGAACCTGAGACTCCACTTCAGGGAGAAAATTTGATCCACTGCCAGATAGTCACGCCATCACCTACAGTGACTCGGACAGGGCATGTATGTACCAAAAGAACCCCTGAGGGGGTGATGCGATCAGCCTCATTTTCCTCCAATTTTCACACCTATGAATGGTAGTTTAATACGGGAAACCAGATTTAGCTTTTTATTGCACTGCCTGCCTCTCCCTCACCATGGTTACCAAACACAGCGGACTCATAAATGATGTAAGATCAGGTGAGAAAGGTGAGAGAGGTATGCTCCTGCCAACCCGTCCCCCAATGCTCCAATTACCAAATGCCATAACACACATGTAGCTCTTAAACTATCCATAAATACCTGTGGGGCCTAAATGTCATAAACACTGGTATCACAACATAGAAGACTTAACTGTGAATCAGTCTTACAATATACAGGCTTAAATTTTTAAACATGTGTAGCCTTTACAGTCCAGTTATTTAGACCCACAGGTTTATCAAAGTAAAGAGACCACTTTAAGATCTTAAAAGAGGATGTCAGAGAATATAATCAGTGAGGTTGTGAGGATGTGTTAGAAGCTATGGCACAGCTCAGAAGAAAATTTAAAAAGCACTTAAACTAAATTAAGAAACAACTACACTAACACACAAAAACACTCAGATTTAAGAAAATTTTACTTAAAGAAATAAACTCACCATTAATTCCAGTTTGGTGTGACATCTTTTGGCCGTCAGCTTCACACTCCTTTCATGCAAGAAGAACCAGGTCCAGGTCTCTGTGTCCTCGCTCCTCTTGCTCAGCAGGTAGGCTGCCTCTCCACTGATGGCAGACAGATGGACCCATGCGCATCAGTGACATAAACGCCTCGAGGGTGACTCGGGAGATTCCTAACACTTGAAACACAATCTGCGGAACTGTGGCTGATGAGTAATAACGTGCCTGTCAGTGGATATGCCACCCTAACCACTGATCTAAAACTCTTTGCGTATCGATGACCACAACTTTAAAGGTCTCGGTGGGGGGGGCCGTCTCCCAAGTCACACACTGTCCTGTACTGTACTGTGTGTGAGGCCATGTAGAAATCCACCGCTTATGAAATCAGGGGGTCAGTACAGTGTTTTCAGATGCTGTCAGTGCGCCACATGTAATGACATTTTATCACTCATTCACAGAGAGTGACCGATCACCTCAGGCAGATGGCATCATCTCAAATTTCAGCCACCTGGTCACAGAAATGTGACACCGAACGACAATCTGACCGCTACATTTCAACATTGTTCAATAGCTACCTGATCAACACCAGCATGCTTTAAAATATGAGGATGTGAGGTAACTTATGCCAGGATCAGCGACAGTCTTACACTCTGTGGGGCCCAGGCAAAAAAGCCAATGGGGGCCTGGTTAGGGTTAATGTGATCTTCAACAAATGTAATGCCATTTTAACAACAGAATAATAATATGTTAAATTTACAAAATAATTCCTTTTTTTCTTTAAATTTACACTTATTTGTTTAATCAAGTTTGTTGAAAAGTTACTTAGCTGTTAAGCTAATGCTAGCTAACATTAGCTCACTAATTATGTTAATATTAGGGAGCTAATGTTAGCTAAGCATTAGCTTGCTAATTAGCCTCAGCTTACCGTTGTTTTTGCAACTTCAAATGTTGTACGAGGTTGGAAAATGATGCGCTTTCATCTGTAATTTTAGACCAGCATGTTTCGTACTGCAATTTGTTTTTTGTTGACAAATGTGTAGTTTTTGTATTCAAACAAGACATCTTTGGTATCATTTTTCCAACTGGTGCAACGTTTGTTCTCCCTGGTTCTCTCCTGCAAATTGGCTAGGTGTGGTTGGATCGATTCAAACAAAGTAGATCTGGGGAATTAAGTGTTGATTAGCTGGGAATTAAAGTTGTAAATGTTAGCTGATTTGGGAAATAAAGAAAATTATTTGATTACTTGCGCAATTTAAAAAAATAATGTACTTTTTAATCTTGGGACTCTGGGGAAGGTATTTAGTACTTTCGAATCAAAAAGCTCTAGATCGGGGTGCCTGGTGGCTCGGTGGGTGGAGCAGGCGCCCTGTGTATGGGGGCAGTGTCCTTGCTGCAGCAGCCTTGGGTTCGGCTCCAGCCTTCGGCCCCTTGCTGCATGTCGTCCCCTCTCTCTGCCCCCTTCACACGTAAAACTTCGTCATTAAAGGCAAAAAGCTCAAAACAATTCTCTTAAAAAAAGCTCTAGTCCAAGTCACGCGGCATTGGTGTTAAAATCCAAGTCATGCAGCAAGTCTTTTTTGATCTTGTCAAGTCAAGCCTAAAGTCATGAAATTTGTGACTCAAGTCTGACTCGATAGTCCAGGTCACGTGACTTGAGTCCACATTTCTACATCTGAGTATTTGATAAACCATCTGTCATACGGGAGCTAGAAGGGGCCTCACTAAAGGGTTTTTTGGGGCGGTGCTGCACTGTATAGTGCTTTATGGGAGATTAAAGGGGGTTTATATTCGCCATTGCAAAATGTGCCAATATCAGCGGCCATCAAGGGCCCTTTTTACTATTTATTTTGGGGGGCCCAAGGCATTAGCATGGTTTGCCTCTCCTGACAGTGCGCCCCTGGCCAAGATATAAACAGCTTTTATCCCAGCGTGTGAGGTGAAAAGCTCCAGATGATTTGTGTGAACACTAGAGGAGTTGGCTCCTGAACAATCAGCACTAATGGAGCCATTACTGACAAACACACAAACTCATCACGCTAACACACACAGGATAGTACAGTATGTATGTAGGTGGGCGTGACAGAGAGTTGAGTCTGTGCTAAATGCTCAAACTATCTCACTTTATTTCTCTCCTTCCACACATCTTCCATACACACACACACACACACACACACACACATACGGAGGGAGGTGAGAGAAAGATAAGTGTGTACCTGTGAGGTTACCTGTGATGGGATCATCCATTATTCACTCAGTGGTGAGTACACAACCCAAGCATCTATACATTATTCAGCAGAACCCCCACCCCCCTCCTCTACTTCAGGAAGACACACTTTATGTGCACACACACAAAAAAGAAAAAAACCCATTCATTAAATTGATTAAAACTGACTGCGTTCCTCTCACGCTTGCATGTGTGTTCACAGGTTCGTTTACTGACTGAGTGAACTCGTGTTTGCGTCTGTTAAGTGAGCTCCTGTGAGCGTAGCGTCATTGTTCTGAGAAGCACCAACATACTAATCCTTTAATTATCTGAAAAAGACACATTTATAAAGACTCTGTATTACTCATCCTGTTTAAGGTTGTAATCATTCATATACAATGAGCAACTTGGGAAATCTTGTTGATATCAGTCTGTTTTATTGGAGAAACTGTGAAAGATATATATATTTTCTCAGTGAATGTGACGCATGTATTGGTATGAAGCTTATAAGTCAAATGAAATAAATCTAATCTGCAAGTAGCGTGAAAATCAATGAATTGCTTTTGTTTTTTCAAGCAAAAATGAACTTTACCCAGTTACAGTTATTGTGAGGATTTGCTGCTTGTCTTTGTCTTATGTGATAGTAAACTGAATAACTTTTAATTTAACTGTAAATAACTTTTGTGTTCTGTTGGTCAGATAAAACAAAATTATACAAAGAAGTCACTTTGGGCTTTAGGTAATTGTGATTCATATTTTTCCCCATTCTCTGACACTTTGTTTTTTCAAACAACAAAAGTACAAACATAAAAAAACAGTCAGATTAATCACTATTATAAATAACCATTAGTCTCAGCCCTTGTACTGTACATCAAGATTCATCTGGTGTATGATATGACTGAGGATGTCAACAAAGAAAAAAAACAGTAGCTCTTATTTTTATCAAAAACACTTTAATATCAAATATTCAAACAATAAAAACACTAGTTATTAAAGAAGCAGTGTGGAGGAGTTAGTGGCATCGAGCAGTGACAACTGCAGATTGCAACCAGCTGAAACTTCTCCAGTGTGCCAAGCGTGAACTCCTGGTTAGATTCCTTTAGTGTTCATTGTTTAGGTTTTTACCAGGACCCAAATTTCCTGCAGAGGTCTCTTTCTCTCCAAAACAAATGGAACAGGTGACTAAAGCCAGTAAAAACACTAAAAAAGGCAGTTTCACATTACAAATCAGTATTTCTCTGATGCTATTTTACATGTTGCATGTATTTTACTGTTAGCCCAGCACCTGCAAATGCGTGCTCACTTTTTTCTCTGATAACTAAAGACCCAGAAGGTCAGGAGGTTTTATGCGGGAGTTCAATTATTCGCAGATGTCTCTTCCTCCAAAACAAACAGACTCAGTGATTTAAACTGGTAAAAACATTCAATAAAACAGTTTCATGTTAAAAATCTGTTTTTCCAAAGGGGCAGCTAATTATGGTGGCCAATGTGAAAAATGGGAATGGCTCTATCTAGAGCCAGTGTTTGGTTTGTCCATTCTGAGCTACTGTAAAAACATGGCAGTGCAACATGGTGGACTCCATGGACGAGGACCTGCTTCCTATGAAGATATGAACAGCTTATTCTAAGGTAACAAACACTTTTTTTCATCCTGACCATCCTGATGACGCTAGCTCAACATTTTCTTTTGCGCTCTGTATCAGTCGGCGCCGCCCCAAACACTTTCCAGAAATTCTCTAGTTGGGGCCAATCAGGGATATGCACCGTAGTTGACAGCGTAAACAGTCTATCAGGGCCTGTGCTTTAGATGATGATGTAAAATGCAAGCCGCAGCTCGCAGAACAGTGATAGCAGCTCCCCAAAGAAACAGGCGCTAACTCTAACAGAAATAGTGTCAGTAACAACAATTAAACAAGAACAAGAGTATGCACTTGTGGAGTTCCTCAGAGGAAAAGATGTTTTCGCTATTCTTCTAACTGAATTTGACAAAAGCTTGATTTGTCAGCTGGCTCTGTTGGTGTTGAAGAAGATGTTCCCCGGTGTTTTGAAGGAGTTTGTCCGTTAAGGTGAGAACTCCGCCCACTGAAAGTGTTTGAGGAGGCACCGAGTCCAGACTGATACAGAGAGCGAAACAGAATGCTACATTTATGTCATTAGGATGGTCTTACCAGGCTGATTATAAACTAAAGAAAAATATCCTTATTATATCATATATCATTTCTGCCAATAGGTTCCCCTAAATCCTTCACATTGGACCTTTAACTAGTTAAATTTCACATAAAATATCAAGACATAGGTTTAAAATGTTAATGAAATGTAGTGTAACTATATTGTAAAAAAACAAACAAACAAAAAACAGAGGTAGCAGCATAAACCCTTTTAAATGTTTAAAAATACTGCTGGTAAAAACTTTAAAATGTTTTGTCTCTGATAAACTATCAGGCCATGAGGTTCTTAATAGACCAAGGAAGCCAGTCCAACACATCCCGATTTGTTTAACAACCAGGACTCACTTTGGCAACGTCCCTCTATGAGTCGTCAATACACGGGAGCCAAAATGTCTGTTAGGAGAACAGGAAGGAAATAATGAATTAGCATTTTGTTTATAGCAGTTTGTCCAAAAGCAGCAGCTCCTGTCATGATGAGTTTGATCTCACCATGTTAGTGCAGGCACTGGCAAACGTCATGTATCTGGGGTTAAACTGCAGAGTGTTGATGGGTCCTGGATGTTTCCCGTCCAACACAGCCACCTTCATCCCACTCTCAGTGCTCCAAACATGGACTCTGCCGTCCTCTGAGCCTGCAAAACAACACACATTTTAATACAGTCACAACCAAGATATTACAGGAAGAGGCCAGAACAATAACACAGATGTGTTCAGGCTTACCAATCATGACAAACTGAGAGTCAGGAGTGAAACAGGCCTCCAGAGAGATGCCTTTACTGTTGTTGTAGCCCTGCAAATAAGCAAAGACAGGAAACACCTTCAAGTAATCATACTAATATGCAGACAGGTGTGATTTAATTACTGCGTGTCTCTTACAGAAAAAGTGTGCAGCACAGATCCATTGAAAGCATTCAGGACACGAATCATCCCTGCGTTGGTGGAGATGAGAATCTGCTTCCCATCGTTACTGAATTTGAGTCCAGTCCAGTCACAGACGCGATTAAACCTCGTCTCAAAGGAGGCAAAGGGACCCTTTTCACAGAGAGATTAATGTTATATGAATACAGTGCAACAGAGAAAACATTAAAACAGGTGTGTGACAGTCAAATCCCACTAAAACACTAAAACCTAACACAGTTTTTACCTTGTCAAAAGCACGAAGGTCGTATAGTTTAATGGCCTGTGATTCCACCCCTGCAGCAAATATCAGCCCATCAGGGTCAAAGGAACAAACAGGTTTCCCCAGTGGATTGGTCAAACCCTGAAACACAAACACACACAAATAAATCCACAGAAAAAAGAGAAGCTGCTACAGGAAATCTGGGTTTTGATAGAGATATTGTAAAAGTAATGCCACTATATTTCAACCTTACTAATTAAAGCTCAGATAGGAAGTTTAATTGTGGCTTCACTGGGCAAAAATCCCATTATAAACTATAAGCACATTGTATTTCAAGTGGTCTGAAAGCAATTTACGATATGCAAAGAGCATTTACGTAGCCAACGTCAGCAAGAGCCTCAAATCACAGTCTGTCCTCCACCTCACACCCCACCGTGCTGGGGGGAGAGCGGGCAGCAGCTCTGGAGACGGACACCCAATCTGTGGCCATGGCAACGCTAACCCAGTCAGGGCAAACACAAGGTCTGGGGGACCAGACAGCGCCAACTCCCTGCTGGATCAACAGGTTAGATCTGGCGCTGTCGCTGGCAACCAGTCTGCTGTCACACCAGGCACTGGGGGGTTACGCTGGCAGAATTCGAGGTGAGGTGACTAGCTAGCTAATTCTTGGCTCATTCGTGTTATGATTAACAGAGAGAGAGCAGGGCAAGAAGAGGCTGAGTAAATGTGCTGTGTGCAAGGCTATAATGAAATCAGATTAAATGAATCAATGTATGGCAAACACTGGGTCACTGTATGACGCATGTGCATATGTCATAGTCTCCAAAGGGTCCCCTTGCTGTGGAAGACATCCTGCCTCGTTCTTGTGCCAAAGACGTCGCGTCCCAGTGGCTCCAAGGACTACAGACCTGTGGCATTGACCTCCCACATCATGAAGACCCTGGAGAGACTCGTCT
>NC_065529.1:27126644-27138248 GCF_006386435.1 Epinephelus moara
TAAATAATCTTGTTCAGTTTACAATATATATATGTATATATATATATTTATTTACGTTTATGTTTGTTAATAATTTGTGTTTATTTAACTATATATTTGTTAATACTATTGTTTAAATTTCTTATATTTTCACGTATCTTTCCTCTCTTGCAAGGAGCACCTGTAACATAAATAATTTCCCCTCGGGGATCGATAAAGTATTTCTGATTCTGATTCTGATTCTGATGCCCGTGGTCGTCTGGTGGGAGGAGCTTAGGGCAGAGAGGAGGGGATTTTCAAATTCTGCCAGTTTTCTTTTTTTGCCTTTTTCAGATTTCCGCCTACTCCATCTTTAATAACTGCATTTTCTGTCTTTCAGTGCTCACGTTTATGTCTCTCCCTCCTTTGTTTACAGTATAATATCTGACAGCATTATCTTTCAGTTGAGACAGCAGACAGTGTCTGAGGACACCCAGTGGTCAAAGGACAAGTGCTTCTTTAAAGGGGGTTTGGTAATTAAGTTACGTACAGTCCCTTCAGGTGCATTAATCCGGAACATCCTGATCTAAAGCAGTTAACAGCTTTAGCAGCAGCAGTTGTAATTATACACTTGAGTAACTGATTACAGAGAGCAGAGGAAGTGTCATTTTCCAGCCTGACTACTCACTTGACAGTGCGGAGCACGCAGATCCCAGATCCGGATCGTTTTGTCCAACGAGCCCGAGATAAACGTATCATCCACAGGTGACATGGAGAGAGCGATAACTCTTAAAAAACAAAAAAAAGAAGTCACAAAACAAACAAACTTTAACCTTCATTTTATAGAGGGTAAAACAAGACAAGAAAAGACCAGATAAGACAAAGTGAAACTTGTAGTCGTGAAAGAGGTAAACATGCTCATACTCTGTGTTTATGCTGTTCAGAAATACAATTTAACAAAAAAACTTTGTGTATTTGTCAAACACTGAGTAAAAACATGAGCACACATTTTCCCTCAAATTTGTTATAAGCATATTAGCGTAAAAAAGTTGAAGGAAGTATAAAAATCTACATTTTGAGATCATGTGTAAATGCATATTGTTTCGTCTTGGTTTGCACATCATCAAGTAAATAAGTGTTACAAAATACAGGATTTGCATTAGAGCTGCAATAATAAGTTCATTTATCAAATGGTCAATCAACAGAAAAATAATCAGCAACTGTTTTGATAATCAAACAAAAATTGATGTCAATTTTTTGATTAAAAAAAATCTAAATATTTTCTTGTTTAATCCCTTTAAAATGTGACGATATGCTACTTTTCCTTAATTTACATTATAGTAAACTGAAGATTTTGAGTTTTGGACCGTTGGTTGGACAAAAAAAAAAAAAGAAGGCAGTTGATAACATGAATTTGTGATGGTCATTTTTAGATGTTTTGAAGACCAATGATTAATTGATATATAGAGCTGCAATGACTAATCAAACAATCGATTATATTAATCACCAACTAATTCTATAATCAATAATTTGGTTTGACTTATTCTTCAGGAAGGAAAAGGGTCAAATTCTCTGATTCCACCTCGTTAAATGTGACTATGTTCTGCATTCTTTACTCCTCTTTGAAAACAAACTAAATGTCTTTGGGTTGTGGACAAAACAAGACATTTGAGAACATCATCTTGGGTTTTGAGAAACACTGATGGACATTTTCCCCCACTCTCTGACATTTTAGGGATGAAACAACTATTTGATTATCGAGAAAAAATAATCGACAGATAATTCAACTGAGAAAATTATTGTTAGTGAGATGATTGAGTCATTGATTTATCCATTACAGAAATAATTGTTAGATGCAGCCCTAATGTGCATCTACTTTGATGGTAGATTTCCACCTAGTGTGCACACTTTGTAGTCATAATTGCTTTGTGATTTGAAATAAACTACTTTGCTCACATCTAAACACAGAACACAACATTTGTTGCTCACCTTGCAGTGTGACCTGGGAAATACCTGATGTACTGGTTGTCAGTGAGTGACAGGTATCGGATAGTATCTACAAGACACAAAACATATCAGAGCACACATATTTGTTCTATACTGGTATTTTGGTGTATGTGTGTGTTTAGTGCTTTGTGCCAACAGCTGACTGTCAGTGCTGAGTTATTACCATCTAGCTTGTTAGAGCTGTAGACCACTGTCTGTGTGTCTCCATGTGTGTAGCGGATGAGGTCTACTCCATACTTCTTACTGTACAGGGTTCTTTTAGGTCTGAAAAGGGACAGAATATTTAAACAATTTTGAACAGTAATAAACATGTACTGCCATTGTCTAAACACATTCAATTGGCCAGGTTATCTAAATATATTTAAACAATTAAGATATGGAAATTGATCATTATTTTCATATATTTTGAGCATGCATTACACAGTTACTTCTTGTTTGTGAATGTGGTGATACTGGCCACTTACTTCCCCTCTCTGATGTCATACAACACAATACAGTCGTCGTCGCTGCTCGATATCGCATTTTCACCATTTGGGCTGAAGTCCACGCAGTTTACTTTCTGAGAGTTTTCTCGGTATGTTCTCGCGACCCTGAAACTTCGCAACACGCTGTCTGTGATCCTCATGTCTGCAGCTTTTTCCATACAAAACATACTCTGTAAAACCAAAATGTGAACCTCTCCGTCTGATTTAACGAAGTCTGCGAGTCGTTTCTGGTCGAGCAAAGCATGAGCAATATCGTTTCAGAGCCTTGACGCGAAATACAATCTTACATTTTACAGAAAAACAACAATAAAACCAGACGTTGTGTGTATAATTCCAATATGCAGCCATAGAGGAACTTGCGGTAACAATAATGCATTTGGTTTGAATGTAGGTATCTACCAGGTGGGCGGTGCTATTAAGTCACCACTACATTTAGTTGCTTCAGGAAACCGGGAAGTGGTGATAAACGAGCATACCTATTAACAGAAAAAGGAAATACGACACACCGCTACCGGAAGTTGTTGCTTCATCTACAGTTACACTGTTTTCAGATTACAATTGTTTTTTTAAGGGTCACATGTTTTTTTCCTGCCATCAATTGGTCCTTCGTTTTTTTTTATGAAAGCGCATTTTTAGAGCAGTTTGACAATTTTGTTACGTGAAGAAAAATTGCAGGTCATATTTTTATGACGTTCAGTACAATCTATATCAACCACCACTCCAAAAAGAGACACTTGTTTAACTGGACGAGTGTAAGTTTCACTAAAACCACTACTAAAATTACTAAATTATTGGTCTTGCTTTTTAAATTGTGTGGAAAATAAAGCTTGTGTGCATTTATTCTGAAAGGCGCGACCCGGAAGTCGAAAGCCGGAAACGGAGAACATGTGTCCTCTGGAGTTTATGTTTGTAACTTCAAGCTAATGTAAACTGTCAAGCTAAAATTAAACGCCACAATGAACAGCTGTGGAAGAATAGCCTGTAGTATCTGGAGGTCCGGCCTGAACACCGTCTCCTCTCTGGTCAGACCGCGGAAAAACTGGCGCCGGTGTCCGGAGGCAGCTCCGTCCCTCAGCCGGAGCAACACCACCGCCGCTAAACAGGCTCCAGGCTCCGATCCAGGTTCCGATCTAGGCTCCGACACGAGAGAGAAACCCCGCCTGAGGGCGATCGACCTGGCCCGGAAGGTTCAGCAGGAGAAGACGAAGCCTCAGACGGAGGAGCCTCAGCTGTCCGGGCAGCAGAAGAGGGTGATGGAGCTGAAACGGTTCAGTCTGCAGCTCCAAAATGTTCATCCCAACGTGCTGGCCAAACACCTGCACAGAAACCTGCTGTACCAGGACAAAGATGTGGTTGTCATCAACAAACCTTATGGTGTTCCTGTCAGAGGTAAACCAACAGCTAACATTACTGATGTTTACACTGATTTAGTTTTGAGTTCAGTAAAACAGAGCTTGTTTTATGGTATTTGGTAAGAAAAATAAGATCATGCTTGTACAATTATTTCTTTAGAGCTGAAACGAGTAGTTGATTAATCAATTAGATGATTGAAAGAAAAAAAATACCCAATTATCTGTTTTCCCATTCAAATAAAGTGCAACTACTACTTTGGTTGCAGTTTCATATATGTCATCATTTCTAGCATCTCTGTTGTTTTGGACTTACCCAACTGCTGATTATTTTTGTGATCAATTATGCTGTCAATTATCTTTTTAATTCAGTTCATTAAATTTAAGGAAGAAAGAAGAATACCCATCATAAGAGACCCACCATATATTCAGATGTCCTATTTGCCAAGTCCACAAGTCAGACATTCAACTTTAAATGAAATACAACGCAGAAAAACAGCAAAGCCACACATTTGATAAACTAGAACCAGCAAATATTACGTATAAGGGATCAAATGATTATTAAAATTGTTGCAGATTAACATTAACATTTTATTCAACCATTTTCTGACATTTTGTAGACCAAAAGATTATTATTGATTATGAAAAACATCTTAAATTGAAGACCCAATTTTATTTGTTTATCTGATAACATACTGTATGTGTTCATACAGATAGTAAGAAGACTTTGGCCATTAATATTAATCGGCTGATTTATGGTTGGATTCTCTTCCAGTGATGGTGATTACACACATTGTGGTATTGCAGTATCAGCACTGGAATAGGTGTTAACTACAAACTAGAGTCAGAAATCTCAAATCATGCTGAAGTTGGAGTATCTGGACCTTATTGCATGCACATTTGTTTCTGTTGCTGTGGCTCTCAGATGACTCCAGGGTCATGTCCATCTCCTCTGTGCTTCCTGTTCTCGCCCAAATGATGGATGGGCTGAAGATCAAGTCTGACTCTCAGCTGCTCCCCTGTCTGAAGCTGGAGAAGGAAACGACAGGAGCTCTCCTGCTGGCCAGGAGGGAAGAAGTAGTGGAGCACATCCTCAACCTTCAAAGAAATAACCAAGTGCAGAGAAAGTACTGGTAAGATACGGCGAGGGGATAGAAGAGGCGTCCATACTGCCGCACCTCATGCTGCAGTTAACATGTTGTTCAGTTGTTCATGTGTGTACTGTTCCTCCTCAGGGTTATCACAGTCGGTGTGCCTGTTCCATCTGAAGGAGTGATTGACATCCCCATCATAGAGAGAGAGGTCACAGGTTCTAAGCCACACTACAAGGTGTCTCTTCTTCTGTGGTTTTGATGCTCTTATAATTAGTTGTTGTTAGAGATGCTTTCTTTTCCATGTTTCATGTTATACACTAAATACTTTTGATGTTATTGTAAACCTATTCATATTAACTTTATTTTTTTTAAATCTCAGATGGGTCTAAGTCCTCTTTACAGAATGAATGATGCAGGCGACGGTGTGACCAAAGTCCGCGCCCATCGGCAAGCCCACGCTGCAGTGACCAAGTACAGAGTGTTGGACAGCAGCAGTGGTTGCAGCCTCGTGGAGCTCCAGCCTTTTCCTGGTAAGAAGACGACTGTTCAGTTGGTTACGTTTCTATCGAAGACGCATTTTTCTACATGTCTGATTCCTTGTGTCGACAGGAGTGAAGCACCAGATGAGAGTTCACATGGCACTCGCTCTGACATGCCCCATTCTTGGTGACCACAAATATTCCCACTGGAGCAAACTGGCACCTCAGGTAAAATATCTTTACAGTGTATCACAGGAGTGTGTTAACAAGTGGCAAATGCCAAGAGTATTGGCTGCATACCACTTCCATCAAATAATACTTAAGCAAGAGTGGTATATTATCAGCTGCTTTTTGACAAACTGAGGCTTATCTGGTGTTAAAGCTGTACTCTGCATACTGTGGCATCAAGCTGCAGATATTCCTTTTCAAAGTGTATGCCTGTGAAAATATCCCAGTTAGATGTGCATGATGGTTCCATCACCTTGAGTTGTGTAAGACACACTTATTCTACAGGCGAGATGGGGCAGTCGCAACCAAGATTAGTCAGATAAGACATTACTTAATTAGCTGCTGACAGCCCTGTGTTCATGTGCCATATTCGTTCTCTCTTTTGCCTTTGGCGGCAGAAACTGAATATGAGAAGTAGCCCGTGTGGTTTTATGTTGCTACACCCAAGGAGTTAGACCCTGGGTCTGAAAAGTAAAGCCAATACAGTGCCCCCGGAATGACTCCTAAAACTTGGGAATGAGTTAGCAATTAACCACTCAGTTTCCTCGTGTCAAAGTCAGTGGGTTTTTTGAATGTGTTTTTGGTTAGACTCCTGAAATAAGGTCTGTGGTTCACACAGAGACTTTCACATTTTGTTATACAACGTAAAATACCTAGGTAAACACCCCACTCGTGAATTTTGAAGCTTTTATGTGTCTTAAAGAAGGCAGTTATTAACAAGTGGCTAAAGGAAACTACATCACAACAAGCCGCGCCAAACAGGGCTTAACAGTCTTGTCATAGTGGTAGCTTTAGGTCATGCGACTGTAGTGTAGTTCATTTATAGCCTGGCATTAGCATTTTACCTCTGGCAATTGCATTTAGGCTTCAGTAATTATGACAGTCATCTTCATTTGTGAAGATGATCTTGCTGAACAAAACATGCAAGTATCATAAATGTTTGTTTGCCATGGAGCTAATTATCAATAATCCAAAATCCAGTGGAACAAGCCCCACAGGCTTTCTGATGAGGGAACCAGTGTAACGCTAACTTCTGCATCGGCCTACAGAGGAACATCATCCCTAGGCCACTCTATGCTTACTAAACCTGCATTTATAATGGCCAGCAGGGGGCGACTCCACTGGTTGCAAAAAACGTCAGATTGTATTCAAGTCTATGAGAAAATGACCCTGCTTCTAACTTGATTTATTACCTCAACATGTCAACATTTTCCTAACGAGTTCATAGTCTCAGTTGCTAGTTTTGAGTCTTCTTCAATACCACATTATGTTCATTTTGAAAGTCACGGTTTTATTTAGAGTAAAAGAGACGATTAAGCAGGGTGTACTGTAAGGCGTTGTTGCCTTGCGATCGACAAATCCCTACCACCGCAGTGTCCTCTTAGTCAGAGCCACCCTCTCGTCCAAATATTGTAGCTTCTGGCTCACAATAACCAAGATGGCAATAGCTCAAAACGGTAGTCTACAAACTAGTGGGTGATGTCATGGTGACTACGTCAGCCTCAGTTTTAAAGTCTATGGTTAGACTTCAGATCAAGAGGTTACAGTGAAATATGTCACAGATATGGCCTTCGTATCTCATTGATGAACTGAAATGTGAACTGTCAAACTGTGGGCTGAGGACGAGCCAGCCGCCATCCTGCAATGTCATCACCCTCCTACTTAGCAAATATTTTGATTAGGTCTTATTGTACCACTTTGAAGGCAGAATAAGTAGGAATTGTCAGTTGCAGTTTGTAAACACAGCATTCAAAGCTGGCCCAGCTCTATTAATGCGTGCTTATGATGTGGCACACCCTGCATGCTGCCTGAGGGTTACACACCACTGCCTAAAAGTTGAAACGTCCTTTAACACAACAAAATCGGGAAAAAAACAAGCTGAGGGCAGTTTCTCTGTCATAGGTGATGATTGAGAGATTATTTTTGTATGATTCTATATTTTATTTTTAGGATAATCCTACTTGTCCTGCCTTAAAAGTCAGGATAGTCAGTGACTGTTTAACATACTCACAAGTGAAAGTGAAAGCCAACCTCAGATTCACTCTCTTCTGGCATTTAGCCTCGCTATATTTGCATGTTTTCTGGTGCTGTGTCTCTTGGATGCCTGCTGCTTACGGTCTGGTACCCGGTCACTACCTTTTCCTAAAGCCCCAACCTCACCTGAGCACCCATAAACGCCTCTAACACAGAAAATACAGAGGGCAGAGTTTCACCGCACACTTCTAGTGGGTCATAAGTGATGATTGAGAGGGATTACCTCTGTATGAGTCCATACATTGTTTTTTAGTCAAATCCAGCGTATCTTTAAGGTTGTGGACTTTAGAAAACTAGTAACTTTTATGGTCTTACTGATCCTCAAACCTACCCTGTTGGCATCCAAACAGTGCCTTTTTAATTTGCTGGATCGTGCTTTAATTCACCAACATGTCAAGTGTGGAAGTTGAATTTCTGGTGCTTGCACTTGGTAATATTATTAAATATATACAAACATGGATAGGAGGACCGACATGTCTGCAAGAGCTCAGTGTCTGTCACTAAGAATCTGTATCTTCTATAATAATTCACGCATTTGTTCTTTTCGCTGCACAGAAATTACCAGAGCGTGTGCTGGGAAAGCTCGGACTGGAACAGAGCAAGATCCGCCATCTTCCTCTTCACGTGCACGCTCGACAGCTGACGCTTCTAGGAGCCAAACAAGCCAACATCAGCGTGTCGTGTCCCTTGCCTAAATACTTCTCACAAGCGTTGCATCGACTGAATTTAACACTGCCTGATAAGGAGGACGATAAATAACCACATCGTTCCTTTTTTGTTGAATTCTTTGCAATCCAAGTGACGTTGAAATGTCGTTGGAATCAGCTGTGACGGATTGAGACTACATCACAAAGTATATTATGTGTCCCGTTAAAAGTTAAATGGGAGCTCAAGCTTGGTTACTGTGAGGTTATGTAGAATTATCAAAAGGAAAATGACTGTACAGTGCTATACAACTCATTTTTAGTAATAAACAAATGAAGCAGGACTGTATCATCACTGTTTTTGTCAATGTATGTACATGTCATCTCTGAGGAGGCACCGCTAGGCTACGGACGCATTTTTAAGAAGGCCCAAAACTAATCCTCATTTCAAATGTCAGTTGCATTTCCACAGACAACACAGCGCTGAATACTCTCTGTTCTTGAATTGCTTGTCATGACTTTTGATACAAGGACTGATACTGTGTTAGCTAAACAAAGGTGTTCCCATCTGCACGTCCTGTTTAATCACCTACTGTACATACATACAGGAATATGTTGGCAAAAGTCCTCGATGGGTGTTTAAATCACTAGCTTTGACCTGAGAAAAAATATTTCCAATCTCCTGAATGACTACGTTATATAGCACTTTGACCTTGTGAATATATCTGAGGTTCGACTCCAATAATCCACAAGCATAAATTATGACGTCGTTTTTGAAAACAGGCACAAGTTCTTCAGCTTTGAACGTAACAATACGTGATCCAAAATACAGTCAGTATACAAAAAGAGTTGTGAGCAGTGGTCCCTGTCATTGTCCATTAAGATGTCATGTATCATAGTGGGACTTTGAAGATGTGGTAAACAGTCTGTGAGGTTAAGTAGTGAATGGTTAAATATCCTCATATCATACTGATACTTTTACAGGAAGATGTACCACCTCTGCTGAGCTCAGAGGGCAGGAGGTCGATCACAGTCCAGCAGTGGTGAGACTAAAGCCTCCCTTACATGCCAGTTTAAAGGTTACAGAGGCAATGGCTTACAAAGGTAGTCAAGAGAAAGAACCGTCCAACCCATCAGCTGAAAACAAAATGTAAGAGGAAAAAAAAAATCTTTGCTTTGATGATGCACTCCTCAGGGAGAAATGATGATTGTTCCATTTGATTTGAGATGATGGTCACTGAGGTTTATAGAGTCAGGATGGATACTGCATAGTCAACAATCAGTGACTGGAGAAAAAGTTCCCATGAGTCCGACCAGTCCCGCTCAGTTCAGCTCATGACGGCTGATGATATCCTGGATCTCTCGGACCACGAGGATACGGGCCAGCACGTGCTCCACTTGCTGGCTCGTGAGGGGCTGAGAGGAGTACCACATCGGACTGTTTGGTGCAACGACAGGCTCTGGAGTCATGTAGTATGCATCATTACGTCCCTTAACACTCTGAGGACTGGAAAAGAAAAGAGGAGTAAGTATTTTCGAGGTATATATACATGCACTTGGAGGGAGACTTTGGTATTTTCAACCTCGACCCTATTTTGCCATGTTTTTGTGTTTAAGTGACTAATGGAGACAACAATTTCTAAAACTGGTCCACTACTGAGAGAGACCGTTGTGGCCACTGACAGGCTCAGATTGTATTTATAAGTATCTAACAACATTTTAGGAAAGAGCCTACAGAAAAATGAAAAGCTTTTTCTCACCTTTTCCTGATCCAGTCTGTTTGTCAGTGTGTGTAACCAGGAGAAGTCTTGTTTTGAAATCTCATGGACTTTTCAACATTGTCAAAATCAGGGAAATATTCAGCCATGACACTGAAAACACTGAGCAACACTTTCTGTACTATACACAACAAACTCTTCCCTGCAGTCCTCTCTCCAACTCTAACCTACATTTCCCCTGTTGTTTTTCCTCCAACAAGTCACATCTCATGAGATTTTAAAACAAGACTTCTCCTTGAGTGCGACTGTCACAGTAACAGACCACTGAAAGGTGAGGAAAAATGTTTAATTTCTCTGTAGGGTCTTTTCCATAGTGTTTTTAGACACTTACAATAACAATCTGAGCCTGTCAGTGGCAAATACAAGAACTTTTAATGGACATACATTGACTAGCCACAATTGCCTGTAGGGATTACATTGCACCCTTTTTCACTCTAAAAATTGTCTCCATTAGTCACTTAGACACAAAAACATGGGACAATAGGGTCCAGGTTTAAAAATACCAAAGTATTCAGTCACACAGTATTCATGGGATCAAGAGTCACTCACCATTTGAAGAGATAAAAGTCGTAAAGTTTAATGGGGCAGCGAAGAGGATTCTCAGGATCCTCGATCTGCTCTTCGTACATGTCATCGTTTCCTAAAACAGACGTCACACAGCAACAGGTCAGTAACGTCTACTGTCAAAGGCTGTGACTCATAGAAAGACTTCACCGTAACGCTTACTGTATTGAGCACCTTTCTGTGCTGCGCTGTGAGGACCTTGTCCTTTGAGAAGGCGGATACTGGTTGCTTTGTCCTTGGCATTGGTGGGGTTCTTCCTCGTGTGCCTCAGGACTTTGGAGAAAGCTACTTTCATGTGCTGTTCTGGTGTCATCAGGTGGAAATGCCTGTGACAAAGAAATATTTTTTTTTTTTACCATACGCAGTAATTACATCTTAAATGCATGTCTTTGTTTGTGCCAGTAACTGAATTTGAATTTAAGTCTGAGGAAAGTAAGGATTTCTTAAAGTATACTTAGAGGGTTCCTTCACAATTTCCATTTCAAAATTGCGTTCTTTTTTAGACTCAAATTTCCTAAACACACCAAACATAGTCTTTGTGTGTTAAAGGGCCAGTGTGTAAAATAGGTTGAAAACAGTGACATCAGTGGTCAAATTCTAGATTGCAGGGCTCACTCGCTCACCCCTACCGTCGGGTAAATGACGGTGGCCTCGTAGGGACAAAAAGCCTTGCACACGACTTTTTCAGGAGTAGGTCTATCTAGCGATGAGGTGAATGTTTATTTAAAAATCTAAACCATGTTACGACATTGTAATGAATCCCTCACAAGCAGGAGACCAGAGGAGTGTTCGGGAAAAAGGCCCGTTTATTTGAGCACTCCAGAAACTCCGGTAACACTCCAGGGTGTAAAAGACTCCGTCCCAAACTCTGACTCTTCTAGCGTAACAGACACACTTCATAACTTTACACACATACTCGTTTACAATACCTAGCGGGGACCCCCTCCCCTCTCTGCTCCACCAATCTCCAGCCCGCACACTGAC